>NW_025814053.1:5589583-5891666 GCF_018902025.1 Drosophila willistoni | reverse complement strand
GACGAAGAAGATATACATACACCTATAAACATATATATATGTACATGTATAAAAAGAGATAGCTGCAAAGGGGCGGTGGGATGGGCTAGGGATTGGTAGGCAAAAATCTCAGCATAAACTAATTATGTCTGCTTTTTAGGCGCTTAGGCAGGCGAGGCAACTGTCTCATCCAAAAAACACACACACACACACTAGTCACACACACACACACCCGCATAGATATTGAATTTCTAAGCGAAATTTGTTTGCTGAAAGCCAACCCAAAGTGGAGGTCGGTCTACCTAACATTGTACTACAGGAAAGTATTCAACAAGTTTTTGAGGTCTGTTGGCATAGCAAAACAGAATACGTACATACGTACACATGTATGTATGTATGTATATACATGTATGTATATGTATGTCCTATATATAAATCTGTTTCTGCAAAGTCAATTCTATATATATATATATATATAATTATTGCTCAACAAGGACACATTCTTGATTAACTAAAGGTCTGTATCCTCTCTTTTCTATATATCTCTTACCAACTAGTTAATATTTTTAAAATATTTTTTTCTAAAATTTCTGAAGATTTTCCAAAGAGTTTTGTATTTCGATAGATCTGCTATGTCTGTTAAGCCAAGTTTTTAAATCGTTTCAAACTTATGTAATGTCCTTGCAGCGGCTCTGTTAGTCCTGCTGTTAGTTCTCTGCCTTAAACCGTTAACATTGCAGTAAAAGAGAGCCACTCGACTTGAAAGAGAGAGTGACTTAATTCTCTTAAATATAACAGTTTGTAAAATATTTGTTTTAAAGAGAGCAAGAAAGAATAAATTTCAGTTTGTTCTTAACATTTACTTGTTTTATACTTAGATAGAGGCTGGATAAAACGTTTTAGCCAAGACAACCACCCATATAAGAGTTATCCTTTGTACCATAAATCACATTGGCATTTTATTAACGTCAATTTCCATGTTAACCAACAATCAATTTACATTTTTCTCTCCATACTCTCTCTCTCTCTCTCTTTCTGTGTTTATTCACTTAACTTTCTCTTATGTTTTCTCTTTGAATATTACATTTAACGCAAGCGCAACAAAAAAAAAAATGTTTCTTGGTTTTATTAAATTATTTTTATAGTTACTTACAATAAAACTTGGTATAAATTCACTATAATAATTGGAAATACTTTTGTCAAATTGGTAGAAAAATTAAGAAAGAGTATTGTGTGAGCCATTGTAATAATTATCCAAAGAACTTAACTGAACGGAATCATTTGTAAAAACATTTCAAGTTTCTTTAATGTCTGATATATTTTTTTGATATCTTTTAAAGGATCCCACTTAAAGTTATAGGTTGGGAACCTATAACTGGACATAAAGACATTTTAGTTAATCAAGTTCAAAAAATTATTGAAATATAGTTTGCTTTAATCGTTTAATTTTCCCCTCTTTAAGTATATAAGCTCAAAATGCAGTCTATACAACTTTAATGCAGTTTTTGTATTAATTCAAAAAATGAGATTGTTGAATGCTATTAAAATAGTTATTTTGATTAAAGAGAAAAGGATACGATGAAGAAGGCTATGCTGGATCTTAAATTGTATTGAGTAGTCTTTGTGTATTTTTCCCTTTATTGAATGGTAGTTTTTTCTTATGTTTCTCGAATCAATTTCAATTTAAAATTAAGATTGTGCAGAAGAAGGAAAAGAAATGCAAAAACGTTTTTTCGTTAAACGCGATTAAAATTATTAATTTAACAACAAATTAAATAAATCGCAACCAAAGAAAAAGCAAAACAAAAACTTCGTTATATACAAATTTAAACGAAATAATCGTTTTAAGGGGCTAGCAAAACAAACAAGACGCTTATCATCAGGCGGTTATTATGAAAGGTTATAGTTTGATTGACCGAGGAAGATGGCGAAGACGATGAAGAAGACGACGAGCATGAGATGGACGAAAAAGATGATGACGGCGAAGATAGTGGAGATGAGGAGAAGATGATCATTTCGGTTAGCGAGCTGGGCGAAAACAACTCATCCAACTAGCATTCGGAGTCCCTATTCATGAAACAGATCATGTTTGATCAGTTTCCATAGCATAGGATGGTTATAGAATTTTAAAAGAGATCCAATTGAATTGTATAAACCCTCACACCCATACGCAAAAAAACTGTTTCACCATTAAATCAAAGGCTTTGTTAATAGTTGCTGTTTAAATGAAGGTTTTTGCAGTATATTTCCATTTGTATTGATTTGCTCTTCTAAATATTAGTTTCACCCTAACCTTGAGTTAAGTTTTGTAATGAACTTTCAAGTGAAACATTTGCTAAAGTAATGTTTAGCTGAACCTGTGCTTAAATCGCTATAGGAGAATGGGCTCAATGTATGGACTAGTCTAAGATGGGCCAAGACATTGGCTATATGTACTTACATACACACATGTATATAATTTGCATTCAAAATAGAGCCTAAAATGAAATTATCGATGACAGACAAAGAGACAAGACATTTCAGACGTGGATTCAATTACAAAACACACACAGACACAGACACACACACACACACAGACACAGACCCACACACAGATATGTGGACATTGGTCATTGCTCATATGTATATATCAGTAACTTGTTTCATTCAAGTAATGCAGCTGAAATACCAACACACACACACACATACACATGCTTATAAATGCACACATACATATGCATAAATATCTGTTTATATAAATGGATGTTATGACATTTGCTTACGAAACAGAATGAACATCATTATCAGGATACTCCATCAAGACACACACACACACACCACTTAATAAACAGACCTTACGTTGGTTAATTGGATAGAGTAAGGGAATTGGAGACCCAATACCCATCAGGTGTGCATATATGTATGTATATGGGTGTGTGTGTGTCTGTGTTAGTACCAGTTTCACAGTCCTCCTATACATAATTGGCCTGTATACAATTGTAATTATAAACCACTAATAAGATTCGAACACGAAACGATTTTCAAACGTGACCCCCATTAAACCTCATCTCCATTTCCATCCTTTCTCATCGTCCTCGCTGTCGTCGTCGTAGTTACATCAACAAGTTAATTTTGCATTCTAAGCTACAGCTAGACCCTTTCCACTTGTGTACATACATACATATACATATACACACCCAACATATGTGTGTAAGTGGGGTCGTTTGACACCGGTGACTATTTAATGAGATGAGGCAAATGAGTTCAGGCAATACAGTCAAAGAGTTTGCCACTTCGATCATGAAGCACATTTTGTAGTATGGACGTGTATTTGCCTTGCCTGAACTTGGTTGGAATAGTTTTTCTGGTGTTGCGGCTAATTTCAACTCAAAGATGTCTGCTAAATATCAGAGTTGTGCTTTTTACTATATAAAATTGGGGTAAAAGCTTCATGAAAAGATGATCTAACAAAGCCTGGACTTTATTCCAACAATAAAAATTTCAGTGGTTGATCTTCGTTCAACTTAATTACCAGAAATATTGTTCAGCATCCAATCAAGGCTGTCTTCAAGCCTAACAAAGGATTCAAGATGAATTCAAATGAATCTTATTGCAGCTTATTTCTATTCAAATTTAGGTGGCTAAGGGGTCTATATCTGCCCCATATTTCTTCACTTATTACTAAGATTTATAAATGTTTTGTGTGTAATGAGTTTAAATTTTGTGGGAATTCCTTTACCTAAACTCATTTATGTTCCCCCCTTCCCGCTCTTTAAGCTATTAAAGCATAAAATTAGATTAAATAAACAAACACTTGTTGTCTATTGCCAGATGAAAAGATAATTAGATAAGAAAACTTAATGAGTAAATAGAAACCCAAGGCTTAATGTATATGTTTGTACATACATATAGCAAAAATCTGAATCATTTGGAAAAGTGGAAATTATGAAATGACCAAGAGCAATGAATTAGTGGTTGGATGGTGTAACATATAACCTGCTACAAGTTTACTGCGAGCTGTTGGAAACTGGTAGTACCTATCAAGTGTACGCGCTGGTTTCGGCTCAAATTAGTCGGTGAGAAATGGGGGATGGGGGAATGGATAGACTACCCGCTCTGCTAGTAGAAAATTTTATTAATAAATTCGCGTACTAAGACTACTTATACTCGGTTTAACGTTTCGTACAAAAAAAAAAGAAAAGAATAGAGAAAAGGATGAGAAGAGAACAGAAAGACCGTCGTTTTTAGCGCAGCTGCTGAAAAAGAAAGGGGTCAGATGTCAGTGACGCCCAAAAGAAAAATTCGCCCACCCTACCATGATCGCTGTACTAAAGCCAAAATATAAAATTACACAGCGATCCCTATGCCAAACCAATTTTTCAACCTAACTTACTTCGCATGATTCCCCCCCCTCATGAACGTCTCAGACCAAATTCATTTCAAAAACTTATATTTAATAACTATAAGCAATATAATAAGGCATTTCAAAGATCAAAAATATAGATAATGATATAAAGGTGATATGATAATATATATATATAGGTATGACAATGTTTATATAGAAAGCATTTTGAAATTCAAGGAAAGAAAAATTATTTTTTTTTTGAGCATAAGTTAAACTTCTGATGACTTTACCAAAATTTAATTTTTTTTATGTTATTTAAACGAGAGCAACGAAAACTGCTTTAACTCTCTCTTTACTTTACCATCATATACCAACAGCAAAAAAAAATGATATTAAAACAAAAGAGTACTCACTTAAGCATCCCACGGAGAAAGATCTTTCTGGTGACAGCTGTAAGCAATTGCATTAAATATAGGGAGAGTTGTTGTTGCTGGCTTGAGAGAGAATTAAACCACATGATAAGCTTTTGCCAGAGGCGTGCCGAAAAAGGGGTTAAATAAAAATTTTCATCGAAGTTCAATCATGACCAAAAAAATTACATAAAAAAAATTACAAAAGCAAAATGAAATAAAAGAAAAAAAAATAAAATTGGCTTTGGAGAACGCCAATGCATCAGAATTTTACGATTTAAAAAGATTAACTTTAAGATAACATTATATATAAAAAAAATAAAAAAAAAATCAAGGGCATAAATTATTTGTGCCCAAAATTAAAGAGTTACATTCATCATTAGGGCCTGGCGAAGATATTTAATTTTTCTTTTTTTTTTTGTGGTTGGAGGCTATGCGGCAATCACCAGTAACCAAAAAAAACAAAACAAAACGCAAGCCAAGCGGCTACACATGAAAGCTTCGCTGGCTGATAATCATCTAAAGAAAGCTTTTGCTTATCACGCAAAGCAAGGGTAGTGGGGGGGGCCTAGAGAATCATATACTCTTTATATTTTTTTTCTCTTTTTACGCCTGTCGCATCAGATCTCTTCTGGCCAAATGTCTGCGCCAAAATACTCCTTCTCGAGAGTCTGCTGCTCCCGTGGGCTTCAGTCCGTTTCGACGGGCGTGCCTCTCCTGCGCCTCTCTTAAGTTCGCTGTTAGACTTATACCATTATATCTAGTCTGTGGACTAGGTTTGAACCAGGACTAGGTTTAGACCAAAACTAGGTGCCAATTCTATAAAAAAAACACTCTTAGTACACACGCACTCAAAAGGCGCTTTTTGCTAATAGTTACCAGTTGATTTGGCACCGGATTAAAAATATGTATATATGCCTTTCTCTTAGCAATCTAATTCAGGCTGACATGTGCCTAAAAGATGAAAATTTATATTTTCCTAAATAAAATTTTTCCATAACTAATTTACGCGTTTGTATAACGCCGTACTTACATTCACTTTCTTAAGACACATACTATACTCCTTAGCAGAAAACTGCTTCGAATTCACAATTTATGCCGACTTTTTCACAGTCAGACTTTTTTTTCCAATAAAATTCGTTTTCACTATCACTTTAATTTTTTTTTCTTTTTTGTGACCGCACTACTTGAAGATAACTTGAAAAAGAAAAGTCATTCCCATGGGGGCCGACATACTTGGTTAACTCTCTATCCATTAGTCCTCTTTGGACCCCTCTCTTCACCTCGATTACCCCTAAACTTCCCTGATCCCAACTTTAGAGGAGCCTAGGGGGCGCCACAAAAACGCAAGAGAAAGTAATCGGATTGAAAAATTCGAAGAAAATTCTCTGAACACAACCAAAAAAAACGAATCTCGAAAACGCAGCTCCTACCTTTCCCAAATTTTACCTAGTAGACTAACATTCTGTTAGTTAGTATAACGCTAACTAACAATACAAGCAGCGCAAGCAGTGTAAGCAGTGAAAGCAGTGAACACGGTTACTATATGAAACTTATATTGCTCGCTTTTAGGGATAAAACGTTTATATGTCGTTTTAGTTATAGACAAAAAAAATCATTCTTTCTCATTTTTTTTTATTTTCTTCCTAAATACAAACGGTTACAAGCGCTACTACAAAACCCCCCCACTAAAATCACACTTACCTAATGGAAAGGGTGATACTCGCTTGAAACCGGGCAAAAAAAATTATTGCTTAATATCTTTCGCATGGAATTTGCCTACCACATGACCTTGTAGATTCTCTAACTCATAATACGCGTTGCCGAGCTTCCGTCTCACTCTCGCCTTCACGAACGGTGGCGCTAACTTGGAATTGAATCCTTTTGAGAAATTACTTTGCTGGAAGTTCCTACGAAATACCTCTTGTCCAACTGAAAAAGACACCTCGCGACTACGTAAATTATACAGCTTCTCATTCCGATCATGCTGTTTTCGTGACTCCTCTTTAGCTTTAGTTCCCATTATTTCGAAAGAGTCGTCCCTACTAAACCTCACAGCTCGATCCTCTAACAATTCTAAGTTCCGTAGCACTTGGTAAACGGACCCGTCGGTTACCATATGCTGACCAAATGCCATCCTATAGGGTGTTGTGTTTATCGCCGAATGAATAGTAGACCTCAAGGCACAAGCGATACTACTTAGCTTTTCGTCCCAATCAGACTGGCTTGGACTTACGTAAGCCTTTACTGCTGCCAATACCGACCGGTTTACTCTCTCTGACACGTTAGCCTGCGGAGCATACGCAGCCGTATATGTGTGACGCACTTTATACCTTTGCAATAGCTCATTAAAATGGTGTGCTCTAAATTGGGGCCCATTATCGGAAACTATAATCTCAGGTACCCCAAAACAATGAAAAAGATCCTCTTCTAGAAACTGTGTGACCACTTCTGCAGTAAACTTTTTTACCTTCTTTAGAAACGGAAATTTTGAGAAGTGGTCCACTACAATAAATATTCCAATATTGCCAGACTTGCTTCGCGGGTAAGGACCCAAGAAATCCACATACAGTTTCTCGAAGAACCTTGACGTTTCACCCGACTTGCCTAATGGTGGCCTTAACGTATAATTCGGGTGTTTGGTGGCTTTACAAACTTCACATCTGTTTATAAACTCTTTAACTTCTGACACTAGATTTGGCCAGTAATAGTAGCGCCTAAGTTTTTCCAATGTCTTATTAATACCGCTGTGGGCCGCTAGTGGGCTTTCGTGAGCCGATTTCAACAACTGCTCCACTAATCCCTTGGGAATCCATAGTTTCCAGCAATGATCATCTGCTAACCTCTCCCCAGGAAAATGCTCACTACGCCGGTAAACTAAATTGCCCATTACTTTCACGTCTGGTACTGACTGGGGGTTTTTTTCGACCTTCGTCTTTAGCTCCACATATTCGGGACTTAGAAAATGCGCCGAATTGAGATCGATTCCTAAATCACTATCTAATACCGCTAAATCAGGGGTAAAAACTCTGGACAAAGCGTCTGGCACCACGTTTTTACTACCTTTTCGATGTGAAATGGTAAAATTAAATCCCTGAAGTTTCAAAGACCATCTGGCCAACCTAGAACTCAAGTCTGATTGACTCATTAACCACTTTAACGAAGCATGGTCGGTTATGATAGAAAATTCTTGACCCTCCACGTAGGCCCTATATTTCTTAACTGCTAACACGGCTGCCAAACACTCTTTCTCTGTAACTGAGTAATTTCTTTGTGCCTGGTTCAGTTTTTTCGACATAAACGCAATGGGTACTTCGTCCTTATCCTCTGTTAACTGGGTTAGCACCGCGCCAACTCCCGTATGACTGGCGTCACAGTTTATGGAGAAAGGTTTTCTAAAATCGGGACTATGTAAAACTGGTGCCTGGCTTAAACGTGTTTTCAAGTCCTCAAATGCTGACTGAGCCTCTGACGTCCATATGAATTTACGCTTATGCTTTAAAGTATCTGTAATTGGAGACGCAATAGCAGCATAATTTTGAATGAATTTGTGATACCAACCCGCCATTCCTAAAAAGCGCCGAACTTGTTTAACCGATTTTGGGGTGGGGAAATCGACTATGGCGGATATTTTATCTGGGTCTGTCTTAATAGTTCCCTCACCTACAATATGTCCTAGATACTTGACATTCTTTCTACAAAAATGGCTTTTCTCGACGTTTATAGTTAACCCTGCATCGGATATACATTTGGATAGCTCTGTAAGTAGAGTTATATGCTCGTCAAACGAATCTGAGACGATCAACAGATCATCTAAGTAGATAAATATCTGATGGCGCCGATGCGGTGGCACTATTTTATCCATGAGTTTGGACATGGTTTGTGCCGCGTTACATAATCCAAAAGGCATTACTTTGAAATGGTACAGGGGTCTACCTGCTACTGAAAAGGCTGTCTTATCCCGTGACTCGGGCTGTAAAGGAATTTGCCAATACGCGTCCTTCAAGTCGAGACTTGTGATATACTCGGCCTTAGGTAATCTGCTAAGGATGCCGTCTATGATTGGCATTGGGTAAGCATCCTTAACTGTAACGGCATTCAGCCGTCTACTATCTATGCATAACCTATGTTTTCCTGGCTTACTCACCAACACAACAGGCGAAGACCAAGCACTTTGAGATTCCTCAATAACTCCTAATTTTAACATACGATCTAACTCTTCATATATCAACTGTTCTTTTGCCGGTGACATAGGATAGTGTCGCTGCTTAATTGGTGCTGCACCAGCAACATCTATTACATGTGACAGCAGCTGCGTTTTCCCTAGTCCCAACTTAGCGAATGATGGAAACAAACCCATACATTCAGACAAACGTTGCTTCTGATTACTGTCTAGCATTCGTTGCGCCGTATCCTCAACGCTTAAACTAGCTATCTGTATCGGTCCTACTGACAGTCCAGATGGTAATAAATCGAAAGCGAGCCAAAAATCTATGCCTAAGTAAAGATCCTGGGTTAGCCCAGGGACTATATAAAATTTTAATATCTTACTATTTCCTCTAAAATTAACTTCAGTACTTATCTTTCCTACTATCTGCTGGGGTGTTCCATCTGCAGTATTTACTTTATTTGACATTGGCCTAATATTCTGTTTTACAGCCAATAATTCTTCGGCAAAACTGCCACCAACGCAACTTATGCTAGCCCCAGTATCCATGAGGCCACTTACTAATCTATTGAATAACTTTACCTCTGCATAAGGACGGATATCAAAAACATTGCCGACTACCGCCGAGGCTATTAGCTTTCGCTCTTTCTTAACACCTTTATTAAAAACCTTCCTTCGCTCTCTTGAACGAGTCTTTGACCAATAGATTCCTAATCTAGGTGACTCTACTGGTTCCGTTTCTGAATATTTAGATATTTCTTGTGATTTCTCATCGGGGATATGCGTAAATTCGGGCAAATATTCTTCTAACCCTTGTGTTTCCTCTAATCTGTATTGCTGGCCCTCGAGATCATCTGTTTGCGTGCACTTCTCCGAAGTGCACGACCTGCCGTGTTTTTTGAATGGTCATTACAATGGGTACAAGATGGCTTATACGTATTTGGCTTCCCACAGCCATAGCAAAACACTCGCCGTTCTGCTACACACTCTTGATAGGGATGTCCCGCCGTATCACAGTTCCAACAAACCAAATTAACTGCTTCCACCACTGGTACGTCATCTTCTGCCTCAGACTCTTCTTCTGTTTGAATGCTCACTGCATTTACCATTCTCCTAGGCATTGGTCTTGGTGGTACACCCAATGGTTTCCGTACTGTCTGCATAAAGGTTTCTCTAGTACGCACTAACTGCCTTAACTTAGAGACCGAAGCTATGGACTCATACAATAACTCATGCTGAATATCGGGCAAGAGATTAGCCCGAAGATGCTCTAGTAACTCAATCTCTGGTAACGGAGTAGACAGTTTGTCAGCTAGCGCCACTATCGCCTCGTAGAATTCGTCGAACGATTCTTTATCTCCCTGTCTGCGTTTGCTGATAGCAGCTTTAATATGCTGATCGGTACGCTCGTCTTTGAATTGTTCCCTCAAGGCTCTACATAAGTCTAGCCACTTGATGTGTGATACCTTCTTGTGGTATCTCCAAAACCACTCACTAGCATTCCCTTCGAACAAATTGCTAACATACCGCGACAGAACTACGAAATTACCTTCTAAAGCCTGATGGGTCATTGCTTCCGCTCTATAAATGAACTCGTCCACTGATATACCGGACTTGCCATTAAACCTTAACTTCCAGCTACTTATAACCTGACTTATTCTGTCTGGTCTAAGCTCCAAAATGCTATTACTGTTGCTTGCCTGCTCACTAGCTGCTGTTGCTGATACTTGGCTACGTAAATTCGCTGCCTGTTGTGTACTTTCCTCAGCGTTCGCCTGGTGTGTCGCTACTACTGAGTACAACCTCTGGAACCCATTTTCAAGTGCTTGTGTCAACAATTCCGTTTGTCTGACTGCTTGAATTTCCAGTCGCTCATTTTGCCGAGATGCAGCCGTCGCCATGGCATTCGCTATTAACCTTGCTAAATTCACGTCGCTATTCCTAACAGATTCGGCTGGCTCTACACTCTCATCTAACCTTCTTTCCTGGCTAACATCTCTCTGTGCCATTTCTGCCAGTAAGTTGGCCCTTTGCGCTGCTGATCTGGTTTGCACTCTTGCCTGATGGCTGGTCTGTGGTCCCCCACTAAGTGCTTCAGCTCCGTCTCCTTCCATACTCTGTAACGGCTGATCACAAGTGGGGCAAATTTCCCTACTACCGACGCGTATGTTGAAGCACGCTATGTGGAAGTGATGACCACAAGTAGTGCTCCGTAGCTGCGCCCTATACTGAATTGGTTTATCGCAGATAAGGCAAAGGGTATTGTCGTCCTGAATCGCGGCTAGATCTTCGCTGCTGTGCCTTACCGACATTTCTCAGAACAAAACTTGTACCTATTTGTTAACTAACTATGCTGAGGACTTCGCTCTTAAGATTTTAATCCCAGATCTGTTTAATTCCTGATGAAACTGTTTCCACTAAATTGCTTGATTAATAAAGTTATACTTATTATAATAATATCGCAAAGAAATAAAGAAAATATAAAAAAAATTGAATAACTTTCATAAAAGTAATGAGGGGAATCATGCCATGTGTTAAAAAAAAATGGTTTGAGCAGCTGCTAAAATAACGATAAAAGAGGGCTTTAAGTATAATTGAAATTGCAGGTATGCCCTAGCTTATTGCCAAGTATCACATAACTCCTTACAATTTACCTAACTGCTTAAAGCAATAAACATTTTGTACCTAACTTGTAGGCAAATAAAAAACCAATAGTTCTAAGAATTATTAACCGCTTGGAGGCTATAGTCTTTGACCATTGTTAAACCTGATCCAAAACGAAAAAAAATACTCTTTCTGACTATCGAAAATTACCTGTGGCTACACCGACAATCCTAAGCGCGGAGCCGAAAATATTTTAGAATTTAAGGCTGATCCAGCTGACCAATTGATTGTGCGTTGCCCTAATGTTTTTTTTTGTTGGTGGTGTGGACATAGAGTTATGTCGAAACTTTTATGTACTCCGACTGACCACCCAATACAGTAAAGAATACTAGCGTTCGAAAACCGAGATATAAATACCCATAAGAAAAGCTGTTGTTGACTAAAATGTTGTCGTCGGGGCTCCCGAAACCGATTTGGCCCCACGTTTGGGCGCCAATTAATAAAATTATGAATACTTAACTAACTGTAACATATAACCTGCTACAAGTTTACTGCGAGCTGTTGGAAACTGGTAGTACCTATCAAGTGTACGCGCTGGTTTCGGCTCAAATTAGTCGGTGAGAAATGGGGGATGGGGGAATGGATAGACTACCCGCTCTGCTAGTAGAAAATTTTATTAATAAATTCGCGTACTAAGACTACTTATACTCGGTTTAACGTTTCGTACAAAAAAAAAGAAAAGAATAGAGAAAAGGATGAGAAGAGAACAGAAAGACCGTCGTTTTTAGCGCAGCTGCTGAAAAAGAAAGGGGTCAGATGTCAGTGACGCCCAAAAGAAAAATTCGCCCACCCTACCATGATCGCTGTACTAAAGCCAAAATATAAAATTACACAGCGATCCCTATGCCAAACCAATTTTTCAACCTAACTTACTTCGCATGATTCCCCCCCTCATGAACGTCTCAGACCAAATTCATTTCAAAAACTTATATTTAATAACTATAAGCAATATAATAAGGCATTTCAAAGATCAAAAATATAGATAATGATATAAAGGTGATATGATAATATATATATATAGGTATGACAATGTTTATATAGAAAGCATTTTGAAATTCAAGGAAAGAAAAATTATTTTTTTTTTTGAGCATAAGTTAAACTTCTGATGACTTTACCAAAATTTAATTTTTTTTATGTTATTTAAACGAGAGCAACGAAAACTGCTTTAACTCTCTCTTTACTTTACCATCATATACCAACAGCAAAAAAAAATGATATTAAAACAAAAGAGTACTCACTTAAGCATCCCACGGAGAAAGATCTTTCTGGTGACAGCTGTAAGCAATTGCATTAAATATAGGGAGAGTTGTTGTTGCTGGCTTGAGAGAGAATTAAACCACATGATAAGCTTTTGCCAGAGGCGTGCCGAAAAAGGGGTTAAATAAAAATTTTCATCGAAGTTCAATCATGACCAAAAAAAATTACATAAAAAAAATTACAAAAGCAAAATGAAATAAAAGAAAAAAAATAAAATTGGCTTTGGAGAACGCCAATGCATCAGAATTTTACGATTTAAAAAGATTAACTTTAAGATAACATTATATATAAAAAAAATAAAAAAAAATCAAGGGCATAAATTATTTGTGCCCAAAATTAAAGAGTTACATTCATCATTAGGGCCTGGCGAAGATATTTAATTTTTCTTTTTTTTTTTTGTGGTTGGAGGCTATGCGGCAATCACCAGTAACCAAAAAAAACAAAACAAAACGCAAGCCAAGCGGCTACACATGAAAGCTTCGCTGGCTGATAATCATCTAAAGAAAGCTTTTGCTTATCACGCAAAGCAAGGGTAGTGGGGGGGCCTAGAGAATCATATACTCTTTATATTTTTTTTCTCTTTTTACGCCTGTCGCATCAGATCTCTTCTGGCCAAATGTCTGCGCCAAAATACTCCTTCTCGAGAGTCTGCTGCTCCCGTGGGCTTCAGTCCGTTTCGACGGGCGTGCCTCTCCTGCGCCTCTCTTAAGTTCGCTGTTAGACTTATACCATTATATCTAGTCTGTGGACTAGGTTTGAACCAGGACTAGGTTTAGACCAAAACTAGGTGCCAATTCTATAAAAAAAAACACTCTTAGTACACACGCACTCAAAAGGCGCTTTTTGCTAATAGTTACCAGTTGATTTGGCACCGGATTAAAAATATGTATATATGCCTTTCTCTTAGCAATCTAATTCAGGCTGACATGTGCCTAAAAGATGAAAATTTATATTTTCCTAAATAAAATTTTTCCATAACTAATTTACGCGTTTGTATAACGCCGTACTTACATTCACTTTCTTAAGACACATACTATACTCCTTAGCAGAAAACTGCTTCGAATTCACAATTTATGCCGACTTTTTCACAGTCAGACTTTTTTTCCAATAAAATTCGTTTTCACTATCACTTTAATTTTTTTTTCTTTTTTGTGACCGCACTACTTGAAGATAACTTGAAAAAGAAAAGTCATTCCCATGGGGGCCGACATACTTGGTTAACTCTCTATCCATTAGTCCTCTTTGGACCCCTCTCTTCACCTCGATTACCCCTAAACTTCCCTGATCCCAACTTTAGAGGAGCCTAGGGGGCGCCACAAAAACGCAAGAGAAAGTAATCGGATTGAAAAATTCGAAGAAAATTCTCTGAACACAACCAAAAAAAACGAATCTCGAAAACGCAGCTCCTACCTTTCCCAAATTTTACCTAGTAGACTAACATTCTGTTAGTTAGTATAACGCTAACTAACAATACAAGCAGCGCAAGCAGTGTAAGCAGTGAAAGCAGTGAACACGGTTACTATATGAAACTTATATTGCTCGCTTTTAGGGATAAAACGTTTATATGTCGTTTTAGTTATAGACAAAAAAAATCATTCTTTCTCATTTTTTTTTTATTTTCTTCCTAAATACAAACGGTTACAAGCGCTACTACAATGGATGGATGGATGAATGGATGAAGGAATGGAAAGATGATACAAAACCACCAAGGGAAAGAAAAGCATTCATATGTGAAATGGAAAAAATTATAATCCATATAAGAGAATGCAGAATGCGAATGAGTGGAAGTGAATGAGAATGGGAGTGAAAGGAAGAAAGAGAGTGATAGAGAGAGACAGAGAGAAATATGATGAAGGTAATGGAGGCAACAGCGACTAAGAAGAAAACGGAATCGATGTCGATGACGAGTCGCCGAAGCCGATGCCGACTCCACTGCCGCCAATTTCTGGTCGCATGTCGGTCATAGATTGGTTGCTTGTGGTTGGTTTTTATTTTTTTTTTTTGAAAATTTCTTAAAATTCAATAAATATTTATGAGTTGATAATACACACACACAAACACACACACACACACATACACTGACATAGTCGCTCGGTTGAATTAAATGGATTACGGATACCGAAGGACAACGCACAGAGATGCCAACACGCACAAGTGAGAAAGAGGAAAAAAAAATACACCCAAACACGGAGAAAGTTTTTGGTTGGGGGAAGTTGTGGCGGGTGGGGTGCTTTCTTGAGTAGCAGTGGAATGAGCACACACGTGGATATGCAACTCAAAGTTAGTTAGTTTTATGCATAATTCATATTTTGTTTATATACATATGTATGTTAAAAGGACACACAATAACCAAAGTGGTTTAAACTCGTTGCCTTCGATATATTATTGTCCTTCAATTTGTTGTCCCAAGTATTTCATAACTCAAGCTGGTTAAGGACTGGAGAAGATTAATGCTAATCCAAATTAGAGTCATCATTAAATGCTCCATAATATAATTACTTTGTTTTGATATAGAGCAAAAGATATCAGACAGGCATTTTCAGGAAGAAGCGTAATGGATTGGAAAAGCCATAAGAAGTCAGTTCTACGCGATAAAAGTAGCACTTGTGTTTTAACTTATACAAACTTTTGACACTTCTCATGTTGTTGTTACTAATCGATTGTGCCTTTATCAACACTAATTTCGATAATCGAAATCGAAAGGTTTAAATCTAAGTTCAAATTTAGACACATCTAGTTGGCCTTGATTATGAATCAAGTTGGCCATGCTTTTCAAATGAAACGAAATTTCATTGCCAAAAATCAACGTACCTAGAACGAAGCCCCATAGAAATCAGTTTACAGCCAGAGCTCGTCTGGTGTAGATTAATATATTTGGCAGCAACAATATCCCAAAATTCAAAATTATTGTGTAAACCGGGTAAGCAAAAAGGACCACAAAAAAAAGTCCAAAAAAGTAAAAGTAAAAAAAAATAAAAGTAAAAAAAATAAAAGTAAAAAAAATAAAAGTAAAAAAAATAAAAGCAAAAAAAAAATAAAAGTAAAAAAAAAATAAAAGCAAAAAAAAATAAAAGCTAAAAAAAATAAAAGAAAAAAAATAAAAGTAAAAAAAAAAGTGTGAAAAAGTGTGAAAAGTGAAAAAAGTTGCACAAAAAATTAAAGTAAATGTTTTAAATTTCAGATTTCAGGTGTTAAATTTATATACACTAATACTTTAATAATGGCAATATTAAAGTAGATAGTTATATATATCTTGGAATTTTCCGGTACTTTTTAGGCGTAAGTTCGAGTTTATAAATTACCTTTAAAATCCAATTAAAAGTCAACCTAAATTCAGGTGCTCCTAAGTTAACGCGCACATCTTGGTCAAACGATCCCATCCCCCTTATTAAACCAGTATCCCCTCTGGGAAATGCGTACACACGGTAAGCATTACAGCAAAGAAATCCTTTGAAACTGAGTAAAATTTTCAAATTTTCTACAGTTTTAATTCTGCAAATACTCGAAGTATGTTTTCCATTTTGTTAAGTTGCTTGAAATAAGCAATAAATCATGTTTGCATACTCAGATATTTATATTTATTCATTTTGGTGAGTGACCTACTTTTTGATTTAAAAACTGAATGTCCTTTTAAAAAATGTACTCCCTTTAGTTTACTTAGCCAATTTTAGCCGTATACAAAATCATCGGCTTTTGGTGAGTTTTACATGCACGAAGAATTTTAATATAATTCTTATGGAAATCATTTTTTTTTTTTCTTGACAAAAGCACTTACACACTGGCAGGTTGGTTTTTCTGTTTCATTTAAAAGCAAGTCATTGAACTACCCATATGGTGAGTATTTACGAATATATAACGCATCTGTTGCATCTCATGCACTTTGTCGTTCTAGGTGACCAAAAATATTGAAAAAGGATCTACCGAGCGACTAAGGCTCAGTCGCGGAAGAATAAAAAGAAGAAGACTTATTAAATGAATCAAGAGAATCGGCATATTTATACATCCTTGAGACGAACATCGACGGTACCACTGCCTATTGCCAGGGCGGCGAGTTTGCGTCCATTGTTTCCAATCTTATATTATTTTTCAAGTTTGATTCTGATTATTATGTTAAGCCATAGAAAATAAAATAGCGCAATTTCAAAGGAATTATTAGAAAAGTTTTCGATTTAGCGAGAGGGAGGGGGTGGAAGAGTGGGGGAGTAAATGGGTGTGAAGGAAGGGATGAACAAACTTTGGCAAACAACAAACAGGCAGCAAATACGCCAACTTATTTATAATGAAGTAAGTAAGTCGTCTCGCCGACTTGGGTATACCATACACCAGGTGAAACAAATATTTAAAATTTCGAAAACCAAATGTATGTCTATTAAATTGTTTTAACATGCCTCATACCATTTGCTATCTCGCTCACTCTACAAACACACGAGCAATCTAGCGCCGCCACTAGCCAACGGCCAATTCTGCCCTTATGGATCGCGTGGCAAAATACGTTCATACGTATATTTTGCATGTTTCTAGTCCGATTTCAATCAAATTTGGTAGTTTGATAGAAATAGATAAGATTTATTAGTCTGCCAAATTTGATCGCGATGGTCAAAAAATTGCAAGAACCAATCGGTTTTTTCTAAATTATGGAGGCGGAAGTGGGCGTGGCAACATATTAAAATATATGTATTCTGCGCGCATACTAAGCCAGTATACATACTAAATTTGGTGAGTTTAGCTTTGTTAGTTTTCGAGAAAATCAGTTTTGATTAATTTTCGGGGGCGGAAATGGGCGTGGCAAAATTTTTAAATAATCAATATCTGCGCGTCTATTAAGCTAACTTACATACCAAATTTAATGTCGGTAGCTTTCATAGTTTTTAAGAAAATCAGAGTTATGTAAATTCCGGGGGCGGAAGGGGGCGTGGCAAAAAGTTGGAACAATTATTTTCTGCGCGCTAACTAGACAAGTATATAACCCAAATTCGATGTCTCTATCTGCCATACTTTTTAAGAAAAACAGTTTTATGTAAATTCCGGGGGCGGAAGGGGGCGTGGCAAAAATTTGAAACAAACTCGATAAGCGTACATACTACGTGTAGTATAGTAGTAGTAGACTGCATACCAAATTTGGTGGCTCTAGCTCTTATAGTCTCCGAGATCTAGGTGTTCATACGGACGGACGGACGGACGGACCGACGGACGGACGGACAGACGGACATGGCTAGATCGACTCGGTTTTTGATCCTGATTAAGAATATATATACTTTGTGGGGTCGGAGATGCTTCCTTCTGCCTGTTACATACATTTTGGCGACTTTAATATACCATTTCACCCTATGGGTGTATGGTATAATAATCGAAATCGAAAGGTTTAAATCTAAGTTCAAATTTATACACATCTAGTTGGCCTTGATTATGAATCGAGTTGGCCATGCTTTTAAAATGAAACGAAATTTCATTGCCAAAAATCAACGTACCTAGAACGAAGCCCCATAGAAATCAGTTTACAGCCAGAGCTCGTCTGGTGTAGATTAATATATTTGGCAGCAACAATATCCCAAAATTCAAAATTATTGTGTAAACCGGGTAAGCAAAAAGGACCACAAAAAAAAGTCCAAAAAAAGTAAAAAAAGTAAAAGTAAAAGTAAAAAAAAATAAAAGTAAAAAAAATAAAAGCAAAAAAAAAAATAAAAGTAAAAAAATAAAAGTAAAAAAAAAAGTGTGAAAAGTGTGAAAAGTGAAAAAAGTTGAACAAAAAATTAAAGTAAATGTTTTAAATTTCAGATTTCAGGTGTTAAATTTATATACACTAATACTTTAATAATGGCAATATTAAAGTAGATAGTTATATATATCTTGGAATTTTCCGGTACTTTTTAGGCGTAAGTTCGAGTTTATAAATTACCTTTAAAATCCAATTAAAAGTCAACCTAAATTCAGGTGCTCCTAAGTTAACGCGCACATCTTGGTCAAACGATCCCATCCCCCTTATTAAACCAGTATCCCCTCTGGGAAATGCGTACACACGGTAAGCATTACAGCAAAGAAATCCTTTGAAACTGAGTAAAATTTTCAAATTTTCTACAGTTTTAATTCTGCAAATACTCGAAGTATGTTTTCCATTTTGTTAAGTTGCTTGAAATAAGCAATAAATCATGTTTGCATACTCAGATATTTATATTTATTCATTTTGGTGAGTGACCTACTTTTTGATTTAAAAACTGAATGTCCTTTTAAAAAATGTACTCCCTTTAGTTTACTTAGCCAATTTTAGCCGTATACAAAATCATCGGCTTTTGGTGAGTTTTACATGCACAAAGAATTTTAATATAATTCTTATGGGAAATCATTTTTTTTTTTTTTTCTTGACAAAAGCACTTACACACTGGCAGGTTGGTTTTTCTGTTTCGTTTAAAAGCAAGTCATTGAACTACCCATATGGTGAGTATTTACGAATATATAACGCATCTGTTGCATCTCATGCAATTTGTCGTTCTAGGTGACCAAAAATATTGAAAAAGGATCTACCGAGCGACTAAGGCTCAGTCGCGGAAGAAGAAAAAGAAGAAGACTTATTAAATGAATCAAGAGAATCGGCATATTTATACATCCTTGAGACGAACATCGACGGTACCACTGCCTATTGCCAGGGCGGCGAGTTTGCGTCCATTGTTTCCAATCTTATATTATTTTTTCAAGTTTGATTCTGATTATTATGTTAAGCCATAGAAAATAAAATAGCGCAATTTCAAAGGAATTATTAGAAAAGTTTTCGATTTAGCGAGAGGGAGGGGGTGGAAGAGTGGGGAGTAAATGGGTGTGAAGGAAGAGATGAACAAACTTTGGCAAACAACAAACAGGCAGCAAATACGCCAACTTATTTATAAAAACCCAAGAACGTAATGAAATTCTGTGCATATTCCAATACAAACACACACACACACACACACACACACACACACTTGCACAAGCTTGCTTGAGTTTTTATGCATAACTGTAAGTTCGTTTTGTGCGATTGTCTTCCATTTGGGTGTGTGTGTGTGGTGGGAATACGGGTGTGTGTATCCGTCTGTCTGAATAGTTCGTCCTGGCATGCTGTGTGAGTGTACGTGATGTTCATATTTTCATAGATTCAATAATTTATAAATTTTATATGCTCTTGCTACAGACACACCCACACACAGACACAGACACAGACACACGCACACACTCAAGCGTGCGTGCATTGATCTGCGCTGATTTAAGCATCCTGTCGACAAGTTTTATTGGCATTCCTCTTGAGACATACCTTTACTGCAGGACGAACTAGCAGCAATAGCTTCACCATCAGCATCAGCATAGTGGCCCTTCTTTTCCTCCTCATAGGATTAGGAGGATTTCTTTGTATTAATGTTTAAGATCATGTGTAGAAATAGTCCAATTTGTTTTTTTTTTAGTTGTTTTTCGTACAGATTTTTCAGCCTCGACCATTAGCAAAGAGACATCCGTTGTAAATTTTTACTTGTAATTAGTTGAGTTAGATTAGCTAAAGAAACGCAGAGATTTTTCAAATTATATAACGAATGTAATCAGTATGCAATTATCATTTAGTTTACGAATATAAATATTTATTCATGGGTTTTATTTACTGTCTTTTCTTTGTATCAACAACTCAACTTCAATTTTATACCTAAGATAGAGAGCACTTCTAAAAGACTAGGAAAATAGCTAGAAAATAGCTTCTTACTAATAAAACATAAAAACATGAGGTTCTGATATATAGGAGATGTACATATATGTATATATATAAAGATATAAAGGATACTTTATGGTAAGCTTCAAATGCTATAAGAGAGGATCCATTTTGGAGTAAAGTAAGCCAATAGTTGGCTCTGTTTATCGATCAACTATTTCTTTGGCTTGACATCAATTACCGTTTGTTGTTTCGTTTCAAAACTTTTGCAAACTGGTCCCTTGTCATAGCCACCGTCGGCATTCCCCTCGTCATGGTCTTAAACATTTTCAACTTGTCGTTGCCATCTCACCAAATGTTGTTAGTCAAAACTCCAAAAGGCCTTCTTGGCTTTGTCATTTTTTGTTGTTTTTTTTTATTTTTGTTACTGCTCTTGTCTTCTGCTAACTCACAATTGACACTAACTCCATTTTGTAGACTGACTCTGAAGGGAGAGCTTCGAGGATGATAGAACAAACTCCTACTACTATTGCCATTATCCCACCTCCTGTTCAGCCCTCAGCTGATGCAGCTGTAAGTGAAATCTTTCAGTGCGTGTAAAATGCCGTTGCTCGGTTTTTGGTGCCACGCCCATACACTTGCCCACCCACCCAACAACAACAACAACAACAACAACAACACCACCAATAGCAACAAAAAGGAGTTGGACAACAATGAAATGCTTTTAGCATCGAGCTGCTGCGAACTGCACAGCGGCAAGCAAAATTAAGTTAACAACACAGCAAAGAAAGAAAAAAAAAACACACACACAAAAAGTGGAACAGAGAGAAAGAACAAAAAAAAGTTGTGTGTACTGTTTTTATTGAAAATTGAGTTAAAAAACTGAAAGTGTTGACTATGACGATGGGCGTTGCGAATGAGAACAACATATACATATGTATCTATATTGTCGTGGTGCATGTTCTTGTTTATATCCTAACTGTGTCCGAGTTGATCTTTTCAACCATTTTGTGTACACTCGATTGCCCTGCCCTGAAATGTAGGCAACACTTTTCAGGACCGATAATAATCGGTTTCATTGCGAACACTTTCAACACTTTTCTAATGAAGTTGAAATTTTCTTTCGATCAAGTAACCATTGCTTCTAATTTCAACATGATTTTGGGGCATAGTACTAGAGCTCCCCCTTGAGATATTCACTTTTGTTTCGATGCTCGTCGTGTGCTAACGTGTTCTGAAATTTCTACTAGTAATATTTGTGTATTATTTCGTGTTTTCATTTTTAAGTGTTCCCATATATACATTGTGACTTGTAAATTGTTTGTACTTGGGAATTTTTGGTCTTTGGAATCCTTTGACTAAAATCAAAATGAACAAGATATTTCAGGACAAGCTCTTTGAGGACTTTCGCACCAAGTGCGGCAAGGTTTGCCTAGGAAGATATGTGCTTGTGAGAAAGATTGGTAAGTATCAAGAGAAAGAGAGTCGATCTGAAGATGCTAATGGCTAATGCTGCTATAGGAAGTGGATCATTTGGTGATGTCTATTTGTCAAGAGACACAAAAACCGACCTTCCGTGCGCTGTTAAGGTGGAGCGTAAATCGCTTAAATATGAGGAGACTCTAAGTAAGGAGCATCAAATGTACTTGCGCCTGAACAATCAGGTAGGATTCGCCCGAGTCTATGATTTCGGAGAAGAAGAAGGTTTTCGTTGGATTTCATTGGAATTGTTGGGCTCTTCGTTATATGATTTGAGGAAACGGTGTCGCAATTGCCTTTCTCTAAAGACCGTATTGATGTTGGCTGATCAACTTTTGGCCAGGATCGAAAGCTTTCATCAAGAGGGTTTTATACACAGAGACATTAAACCAGCCAACATGATGATGGGTCTTTGGGGACGCAGCGCATTAAGACTATATCTTGCCGACTTGGGGTTAGCCACTCCATACATTGATCTCGCTACTGGCGTTCACATTGATTTTAAGCCGAGTGGATTGGCCGGAACAATGACTTATTGTTCGATAAATGCTATGAAACACTTTTCGCAATCTCGTCGCGATGATCTCGAGAGCATTGGCTATAATCTTATCTGCATGGCCCAAGGCAAGTTGCCATGGGAAAATCACGACAACGGCTCATCTCCGAAAGCGGTTCGTAAGATTCTAGCCTTGAAGCAGAGTATCACTGCGGAGGAGCTATGCAAAGACTTACCCAAGTGTTTTCTCGACTACATGGTGTATGCAAAGGGACTTGAGTTCAACGAGCAACCTGACTATGCTATGTTACGACGTCTATTTCGGCAAGTTTTCCACCATAATTTTAAATGCTCCATTTAAATACTTTTGTTTTATTACAGCGCCGAGTTTCGCGATGCTGGCTTCGAATACGATTTTCACTACGATTGGATCGCTCGTTCAAGATGCGATAAAATCGTAAAATCCAAGAAATATCTTGGTCGCAGGAGATCCTAAGAAGCCTAATAGATTATCGTAATTTACCAGATTTCAGTACTGACGCTCGTGAAGGTATTGAAACTGAACCACCACCCCCTACCAGAACTATGTATTCCTCAAACCCTTGGCAATAGTCTTAAGTGCTATGGCTGCATTGCTGTATTCCGTTTGCACATCTATATAATGTTTCCCGTATTTTGCTGATCATGAAGGAGTATTGCTCCGGAAGGTCTATCTAATGAAATCAAGTATGCAAGTCATGGTCCTGTATGCTTCGACAAGGTCCTCTGCCAGTCGACGACACATCTAATATAGGTGGTCGTTATATTCTGGAAGGCAGCTTGTTTTCAAAAAAGAACTGTTTATATTGTTACGATGTTTATTTCGGTAATTTATATATCATAATGTTCGAATTACCTATTCAAAGCCTTGATTTTTAACAGCGCCGAGTTTCGGGTTGGCGGCTTCTAATATATAAAGGCTCGAGACGAGCGAAAAGAGATCGTGTACCGATAATCACCTTGGTGTAAGGTATTGAAAATACCAAAACAATAACTCGATTGATAGAACGAAGCGCATATCGCCAATCCTTGGCGATGGTCTTAAGTGCTTCGGGTGTGCCACCTTTTCCCGTGTTTTTCTGATCATAGAGTTGTTTGTAAAGTACAACTAATCGAAGTATACAGGACAACTTGATTTCAAAGTGAATCCCGATTATGTATCAAGAGCGTTGAATATGCTCCCGTTTGCCTTGCAAAGCTCATCTTCTAGGCGACGGCACAACTGATAAATATGGTCGCTATATTCAAACCAAGTCTGGAAGGTTTGATAACGCAAAGGCATTCAACAATCAAGTTGAAGAAAGAACTGTTTATATTATTACGATGTTTATTTCGGCAAGTTATATATCATAATGTTTGAAATACCTATTCAAAGCCTTTATTTTTTACAGCACCGAGTTTCGGGTTGGCGGCTTCTAATATATAAAGGCTCGAGACGAGCGAAAGGAGATCGTATACCGATAATCACCTTGCTGTAAGGTATTGAAAATACCAAAACAACAACTCGATTGATAGAATGAAGCGCATATCGTTAATCCTTGGCGATGGTCTTAAGTGCTTCGGGTGTGCCACCTTTTCCCGTGTTTTTCTGATCATAGAGTTGTTTGTAAAGTACAACTAATCGAAGTATACAGGACAACTTGATTTCAAAGTGAATCCCGATTATGTATCAAGAGCGTTGAATATGCTCCCGTTTGCCTTGCAAAGCTCATCTTCTAGGCGACCGCACAACTGATAAATATGGTCGCTATATTCAAACCAAGTCTGGAAGGTTTGATAACGCAAAGGCATTCAACAATCAAGTTGAAGAAAGAACTGTTTATATTGTTACGATGTTTATTTCGGCAAGTTATATATCATAATGTTTGAAATACCTATTCAAAGCCTTGATTTTTTACAGCACCGAGTTTCGGGTTGGCGGCTTCTAATATATAAAGGCTCGAGACGAGCGAAAGGAGATCGTATACCGATAATCACCTTGCTGTAAGGTATTGAAAATACCAAAACAATAACTCGATTGATAGAACGAAGCGCATATCGTTAATCCTTGGCGATGGTCTTAAGTGCTTCGGGTGTGCCACCTTTTCCCGTGTTTTTCTGATCATGTTGAAGAAAGAACTGTTTATATTGTTACGATGTTTATTTCGGTAAGTTATATATCATAATGTTCGAATTACCTATTCAAAGCCTTGATTTTTAACAGCGCCGAGTTTCGGGTTGGCGGCTTCTAATATATAAAGGCTCGAGACGAGCGAAAGGAGATCGTATACCGATAATCACCTTGGTGTAAGGTATTGAAAATGGACCCACTAGATGGACCCACCAAAACAACAACTCGATTGATAGAATGAAGCGCTAATAGCTAATCCTTGGCGATGGTCTTAAGTGCTTCGGGTGTGCCACCTTTTCCCGTGTTTTTCTGATCATAGAGTTGTTTGTAAAGTACAACTAATCGAAGTATACAGGACAACTTGATTTCAAAGTGAATCCCGATTATGTATTAAGAGCGTTGAATATGCTCCCGTATGCCTTGCAAAGCTCATCTAGGCGACCGTACAATTGATAAATATGGTCGTTATATTCAAACCAAGTCTGGAAGGCTTGATAAGGCAAAGGCATTTAACAATGAAGTTTACAAGGCAGTTTGATTTCAAAAGGGATTCTGATTGAGGACAAACTTACCACTCTTCAATTATATCAAAGGACGAGGCAGCTCGAGTTCAAAGAGGATCTACGACGTCTGTTCGAACAAAAAGTGATCGTATTCTTGAACCTAGAACCATGAATCGTCCTGTTATTAGAAAATCCGTATGAAGTTTCCCTTTGTGAATTAACTGGACTCAGTTCCAATCGAATTCCGATGCTTAGCATTGATCCACTCATGAGCAAATGATTGCTCATTTCAACTATGATAAAATGAATCCGACAAAAAAACAATCGTTTGATTGTGAACCATGTTATGGTGCAAGAAAAACCTTGAGAGGTTTCGTTTCAAGGATCAAAGAGTACAGATTTAGTCGAATCTCGTTGCTCAGAATGGACCCACCTACCAATGCAAGGACTAATCTAACTCTGATTGGATTAATCTAACAAACAATCTTACGCTCAAATCAAAGACGAAGAAAGGATTTTTTTGCACCAAATTACAGGAATCCCTTCTATGGATTGATGAGTCTAGTTTTAGACTAATATCGATGCTCAGGATGCACCCAAACAAGGACTAATTGACCATATATTTTAAATAAGGTTTGATTAATCGGACAAAAAATGATCGTGTGCCTAAGGATTCCCTACATGGATTGAGAAGTCTAATTGAAATCAACATTTTTCGAGATGTTTTATTCCTGACACTCACAAGGACAAGGACCAAAATTCCCACTGATTCCACTTTTCAGATGTTTAGAAGAAGTTTAAAATTTATCAAGTATTTATCACGGATCGATACATCGTACTTTTATATAGGCAGGATAAACATCCTGTTTCTATTTTCCTAAATTGTTTGTATAGTATTTCACTAAAATGAGCACAACTAACTTTTGGACACGCGCCTGCGACGGTATCGACTTTAAAGATCAAGATGAAGGACTCAATTCCATTGCGATCTCAATCACTTTTTTCTGTGTGTTATGTGTCTAGCCTTGGATCAGGCAGACTATGTCAGAAATAATATATATATTTTATACAAAAACTAAATATTGTTTGGGTCTAATTATGTGTCTAGCCTTGGATCAGGCAGACTATGTCAGAAATAATATATATATTTTATACAAAAACTAAATATTGTTTGGGTCTAATTGGTTACAAGGGGGTTTTCAGAAAAGTTTTGAATTTCATTCGCCAGTATTAAAAGCTTGAACAAGCATATAATCGATATATAATACAGGGAATTTACACAGTGGATAAACAATTTCGAATTTCCAGTTAACCAATTTATCTTTGGTGAGAAATCAGTTTTTGGCAGGCAAATGGTAAATAAATATTTGGTTTTCCTATCGATTATCCATGGGCCCAGGCCATCGCTCATTATGTGGACATGTGACACACACGCACACACCCAAAACCTATACCCCCATACCCATAGCTACACACACACACACACGAAAAGGCACAACAATGCGTTTATTATTGTTGTCATTTTTAGTCACTAATCACTCTCGAATAACAAGGAATACTTGTAACGTATAACGAATATCGTGGGGGCCGGCGGCAGTGTCATAATAAAAATAATGATGTGACATAAAAAAAGGAAGAACGAATACAGAAAACAAAATGAAGGAAAAGAAGAAAGAATGTATGAAAGAATAAGCGAAATCCAGAGCATTGCCACAAAATATTGTATATATTTTTCTCTTTCCTAGTGTGTGTGTGGGTGTGTGTCATAAATCTTTCATTGATTGCAAAAGAAGACATCGAAGACAGCGTCAATGTTGAGGGTTTGGGGTTTCGTGGTTTGAGGCGGTGGTGGCTTTGGGCCAGTGGGTGGGGGGTTGTGGGGTTATGGGAGGTCTTGTATGTTTGAGTATTGGGGCGTTTGCTTTTGGTGTCTTGTGGCAAGAAGCGAAATTGTATAAAGCGGCAAAGCTGAAATAGATATAAATATTTTAGCCATTGTCGTGTCACCACCATCGATGGCATCCAGCAGAAATGTTTAGTAGAGAGAAGAGACATGTGGGGGGCTGACAAGGGTAGGGCAAGGTAAAACGAGGCTGTTGCTCTTTATTTATTTTTATAACCAATACCTATACACTCACACACATATAAAAACCGATTTTTGTGTTCAATAGAGGAAATACTCTTTGATTGGCAGACGGGTAATTAGACCTTGGCTGTTGATCAAATTACATAATACACTTATAAATTATTGCCACAAAATCATTATAATATAAAGCTGTAATGTTTCATACCTATTCAATTTTCATTTTCCTATCCTGATCATGAATTATTTTTATACTCTTTTCTACAATATATCTTTCTAAAAGATTACAGTATTAGAAAGGAGTATTTCAGATTTAATGGAACTATAATTATAATTTGAGAAAGACTGAAAATCGATCAGCTGTTAATTTGGGCTAAAATAAATTTCCAATTTTGATTGCTTTTTGTTTTCAATAATTCTTTAAGAATTGTTTATATTTTTTGAGCAAATAACATAATCGTTAGAATTTGCAATGAACTTCTATAGATTCTTGTCTTAAGGGTATATAAAAAGAGTGTTCTAAGGATCAGTTGAGTTGCGTCAAATGCGTGTGTGTGTGTGTGTGTGTGTGTGTGTGTGTGTGTGTGTGTGTGTGTGTGTGTTAGAGTGTATAGGTGTGAGTATGAATATGTGCAAGTGTGCTGGTTTCTTTTTATTTTTGTATTTTTATAGGAGTTCGTTTATCTTGTTTATCGTGGATTTCATTATGGCTCTGTGGTTGCATGTCTTTTGCTTTGCGGTGGCTTATGCCGCCGTTCGATTTTCAAAATGTAAATCTCTTGTCGTCGTCCTTCTCATCTTCATTCTCATCCTGGTCGTCTTCGTTGTCGTCGTCGTCGTCGTTTGTCAACATGTCGACTGCGCTGATTGGTGATTTTGATCTGAATTATTAAGTTGCTTTTAATGCGTTTGCTTTTGGCTCTTTTCTCTGGTTCTCTCTGTCTTTTTCTCTTCGTCTCCCAATTTGTGTGTGTGTGTTTGTGTGTGGGTGTTGATTTTATGTCGTTTTGAGTGAGAAACAAAGGATGAATCAGGAGCAACAACCAAAGCGGATCATTAGGCAATTGCCTTATTGTTATCCTGGTCAATTTTCGATTTTCCTTTTCATATTACTGAACTTGTTTCAAAGCGATTCGACTCATTGTGTTATTTTTTTTGTTTGTCGAACCCGAAAACTCGCAAAACTAATTAAGCTTTAAGAAATAATGTAAATGCTAAATCTTTGTTTGCAGATCAGAGCTTTAGCCTTAGATAAGGCTTATTAAAAGTCGCTGAATAAGGACTCAGGACTGATTAAGTTGCTCATCAAACATCTCTGGAAGACTGCAAAAAACTAAAAATTACTATTTTCAAAAGTGATAAAATACCTTTTATTTCTTGTAAAAAAAAGGCCCAGCCTTCCCTAAAACAAAAGAGGACAAATGAATACATACATACCTAAGGAAATGAAAAACTGATGTTGGGAGTTTTCACGTAAAACGGAATGCAAGCAAATTAAAAGTGCTCGAAATAGACGACACAACGAATAATAGTTAGAAAGATAGAGAAGAATATAAAGACGACTAAGCCAATTGCAATTGTTCATTGTTAAATTGTTCACATTTTTTCTGCCCTGTTGAAATAAAAACATTTATTAGAATATATGTATGTATATCTTACGTTTGGTACATTGCTCCATAACCATAACCATTTCCATTCGCTCGGTTATCTCTATCTATATTTTGTATCTGTATCTTTCCTATCTCCCTTTGTCGCTCTCACTTTCTCAGCAATTTCTCATTTCAATGTTATTTATTCCTGCACAAATAATAAGAGAAACATGCCCATGTCGAAGCCAGGAGAAGTCAGAATCCTTACAAATGTATTGCCCCGCTTTGCCTCCGCAGGCCATGGCGTTGACTTCATAAATATGCCAAACCGGACTCTATCAAAATGCCTGTATAAGGAGCCATATACATAGTAGTAGGAAGGACTAAACAAAATGGAATGGGATGGGGTGGGATGAGGCGCTCCAATGGGTCGGTGTGCTGGCTTGTAAGCAAAAGTTGAACATAAACTAAGCAAGTAAATTGAGACACGACGGACACGTGAGTTTGATAGATTGAAGGATATACACACACACACACACACACACACACCCAGAGACTGAGAGTGGAGGGATGAGGAAAGAAAAACGTTGCCTAGCATCACATCCTTGTGCTGTTGTTGTATGCGTATTTCATTAACGTCGCCTTTGAAAATCCATTCATTTATCAAAAGAGCCAACTTGAACTTTACGCAGATACTGCAACAATTTGGTCTAGGCGAGCTGAGGCAAGGACCAAACGATTCAGCTAACCCACCAAACAAACCCCTCAACGTTTGCCTCGTAAAAACGCTCAAAACGAACAAAAAAAAAAAAAGGGATCAATGAAGTGTATGTGCCTAAGAATCTGTCATTTATGACACATGACATACTTTATGAGCCTGACCAGAACTAGAACCAAAAACCAGAGCCAACAACAGCAGACGAAGTAACGGCAGCAGCTACGATAATAAAGATAAGCCCAAAGAAAGAATGAAAGAAACTTGGCCCAAAATGCAATTGAAAGTTTGGTTTTTTTCTCTCTTTCTCTCTCTCTCTCTCTCTCTCTCTCACACACACTCTCTGTCCTCATTTTGTTGTTGTTGTTGTTATTGCTCTTCGTGTCTATATTTGTAACTCTTGAAATCAGCTCGTAAATCTCATAGACTTTAGCCTTATCAAAGACATTGACATTGCCTTGTGTGGATTGTTGCCTGTTTTGTGGCATGTAATCCTTTTTTTTTTAACCCCGTCTCCGTCACCGCCTCCGTTTTTTTTTCGCTCGCTCGTAAAGCGCTTGGGAATTTATGTATATAGATATATATATATACATATATATGTATATATTTATGACACTGCCATGTTATACACATACTTATGAATATGAGTTGTAAGAGCCAAGAACACACACACACACACACACACACACATAGCCCACATTAAGGCGCTAATTTAGTCAGAGCAGATTGAAGCAATATTCTTTTCGATTTGCATATAAACAAGAAACTGTCAATTCATCAAATTTCTATAGCAAAATATTCAATACTCTCAAAGTAACTTTGATCTAAGAGACAAGTAGAACCATACATAATATGGTAATAAATAGTTCTATTCAAAGTCAGTTGGCACTTTTGAATAGATTGACTTGAAAATTTGTGGCAAAATGTAGATGAAAGGTTTTAGTTGCCAAGTTAATAAACTCATTGATTGGTGGCTGTATTGTGTTTGCCATTTGGTTATAGAAATTTAATTTAATGAGATATAAATTGTATATTCGAGATACTTGCATGAATAACTTTTTAGAATGTATGAGAAATGAGACAGAGAAAGAGAGAGGGAGAGAGAGAGAGTGAGTAATTTAAATAGTTAATTTGGAGAATCATTCAAGGCATCTTTGAGGTAAAATCTTCAGTTAGATCTACTATCTAAATAATTCAAGAGAATATTTTAATAGAATTTAAAATCGTGGTTGTCTTTTGGGGGAAAAAGTCTTTTGATCAAATTGGAAATAAGTCCTTTTTGAGTCGTTTAGTGTGCTCAAAAGATTAAGTAGTAGATCGATTATTGACCAAATTGTTTAACTAACCAGTTAAAATATTAGTGTAGGGTATATGCACATCAACTATCATTGATTGAATTATCATATCTTTTCGATTTGTTTTTGCATAAATTACACTGAGCGAATGATAGAAGAATTAAAAACTTTTGCATTTTTCTCATCTCTTCTCATTTTTATGTAATAAAAATGCAAATTGATTGAAAGTGTAAAGAAATCATTGATTTAAAGCCAGAACTTGAAATAAACTCTTTACTCTAATAGATAGAAATTCACACCAAAAGGGCGCACACATGCAAAAAAGGAGACAGAGACAGACTGTGCGAGAAATAGAGAGAGAGCGAAAGTGGGAGAAAAATAATAATGTAGACATGTCCTTTGGTCAAATTGTAACAATTGCTCGCACTGACCTCTCTTGGACATCGGTCAGGAAGTTAGCCAACAAAAGGTTCTCAATTTCAATTTAGACAGCAATTGTGTTATGCTAAAAGGATCTACTGTTTTTGTATAATTTCCTGGTGGCAACGCGAAAGGACTATGCATACAATCAAATAAAGTCACGCTGCCGCTTTAACATTTGCGGTCAATGGGAATGAGAGAATTGCATGGAGGGGGGAGGTGGAGAAACTGTAGTGATGGACAGGTAACTGGGATTTTGGGGTGGCAATTTTTCGACAGTTACTCGATATGCTGGACTGTGGGTAGGGCAGGGCAGGGCAGGGATGTGTGGGTTGGGGCTGGCGGATGCCAACAAACTTGCAAAAGGCTGCAGGACATGTGCACGAAATTAATTTGCAGGGTAGCCGAATGAAGGACGCACATACACATGTGTGTGGGGGGAGTTAAGGGAGTGGACATTGACGCTCTTTTAATCCAACATGATATCACCCGCAAAATGCAAAGCGGACGGGACAGAAACTGAAACTCAAAATGAAGCAGGACATCCACATGGACCTGGATGTCGACCTGGACGAGAAACCCAGAACCAGTACCAGGACATGGACATGTGTGTTTGTGTATGTGTATGTGGATGGATGTATGTATGTGGATAGACATGGACACCGACACGGACATGGACACGGACACTTGGCGACTGCAAAAATCCGAAAGCGGATTAAACGTATTCGTGAGAATTCGTCAACGATTTCACACCTGTTCGACAGTTAGCCAGTCAGATAGACAGACAGGCAGACTTTTGGGTGGACGGATGGATAGACAGACGGACGGAGCCAGGCCAGGCTAGGCCAGGCCGGGCTGTTGTGTTCAGGCGGCATAAAATGCCAATTAGAATTTCAAGTTCGCAGCCCGCTGACTCGCCTTGGGCCTGTCAGAAGCGAGCTCTCTTTCTCTCTTTAGGTCTCTCTTTCTCCCTCTCTCTCTCTCTCTCTATTTTTGTCTGTCTTTCGACTTTTCGCAACACAAATTGTTTATGGCCCCCAGGGTACCTTTATTAACTTTATGGCCAGTTGGCGCTAGAGAACCTGACCTGACGTAAGTCCAGTATCCTCTTCACCGCTAGCCTTAACTTTCCATTTTTATGCGCTTCGATTTGGGGGGTGGGGCGGGTGGTTTCTCACACCTCCATCTTGATCTTCTCATTCTACTTCATGCCATCTCTCTTCACCATTTCTTTTACCATTTTGTTGTTGTTGCTGCCTTTTTTTATTTTTTTGGTTTTTCTTGTTGGTCAACGCGTAACGCGGAAATGCACTCAAAATATTAAATGCTTCAGTAGTTTGCAATTATTGCCTTGCCCTTGTGCTTAATTCATAATACCCAGGGAAATGGAAATGGAGTTGGACCGGGGAGTTGGGCAGAGAGTCAGCAGCAGGAGGAGAAGGAACTGGGATAAGTCCCAAGCGAAGAGAGTTTGAGAGTGAACACAGCTGGATTGGCGTGGAATGGCTGGCTCTATACGATCCAATGCGACGCCATGCAAGCATGAGAGCAAGGAGGAGGTAGCTGCAGGCAGGGCAGAGCGATGTGGAGCTGGAAAGTTGAGAAAATTAATTGTGAATTGCAGCTGGGCGCATAAATTGTGAGTTGACCAACTGTTTGCCGGGGGCCGGGGGCCGGGGGCCGAGGGGCCAGGGATGGGGGTTTATACTACCTATATTAATTCGATGAAAAGAGGAATTATCACGATTATGTTTAAGACTTTAAAGCAATTAATATTGATTGGAACTTGAAAGAACTGTATCGCCATTTAGCCACGACTCCTTTACCCTTAAAGTATTTCTGGCCTTATTAAATATGTTCATCAGAACAATTTGAGTTATTAAGACATTTGAGTTTTTGTTTTTAGATCTTAAATTGTCCAATATTATTGACAATATTAATTTAGTTCTAAAATTGAAAAATGGTAAATAGCTTATAATTAAAGGTCCATAAGTTGCATTTAAGTATTTGGAATGGTCAAAAGTTCCAAAGAATTATCTCCATTTGCATTTTTCTGAAAACAAAGTTAGAACATTACTCACACCCAGAAACGAGTTAAACTCTCGATTTGCTTGCTCCCTTGTGGTTGAAGTGCTGACTCCTTTTGACAAAAAGCAGCAAATTTATATGTAGATATATGAGAGCATAATCATAAAAATGCTTGAAAAATGCCGATTAAATCTTTATTTTCTGCCTGGGCGCACGCAACCAACAAGGCTAGAAGGGGAAAAGAACAAAAAACCAGGACGAGATGAAGTGAATGAGGGGAGAAACTGCTAAGGAGACACAGAATGAGAGTGACAGAGAAAGCGTGAGACAGAGGGGGTGAGAGGGCGGGTTGCTAGGATATTTGGTTACACATTTTTAAAGCCGTCTGACTGACTGTTGACAGACATGTGACAGACGAGAAGGGGTTTACTTTTTTTCTTTTCGCCTTCGTTCTTCATTTCATTTTGATACCCTTGCCGAAGCAAAGAAGGGTATTCACATCTGTAATGATTAAGAAAGTTATCTATATAAAGATATATATTTTATATCTTATAACGTAAAGTGATTGTGTATATCAAAACTATTCTTTTAGCTGAAGAAATTCTATTCTATTCTGTTCTATTTTCCTTTCCAAATTGGTTTAATTTTTTATCGTTTTGGAAATGGAAATTTAAATACGGAGAAACTATTATTTCTTATCGCCCCTCTTTATAAAATCTGGAATTTCTAAATGTTTTTATACACAACTATTTGAAATTAAGTTTGAAAAAAAAGTAGAAATATACAGTCGAATCTTACAGAATTGAAAAGGGAATTTTTGGTAATCTAAAAGATAGTTTAAAAACCGTTTTTTTAGTACCTTTGAGTTATCAGAACTCGACTTTCGGTTAAGAGTCAAGATTTGCTCGAAATTGTTAACGTATTTGATCGATACTCATATAAATATGTGAAGATATATTTTATGTTACAGGGTATTTCAAATTTCTACACTTAATTTATTATTATTTTTTGTTGTATATTTTGGTTTTGATCGTGCAACCTGATGATTTAATAACCTCGTCACAAACTGATTAGGAGTGACCGAAATGGGTAAATGGGGTGGGGTTTGAGGGTGATCTGGGGAGGGTGGAGGATGTTGTGGGCCTTGGTCATGGCAATGGGAATGGGATGGAATGCGAAAAAAAAGAAGAATGCTATATGGCAATGGGGTAGCAAATATCTGCTGACAAAAACTAACCACCTCTTGGCCGCCTTTTGCATCTTTGTTGTCACCGCAGCAGGAGTACATAGTTCCATGGATATCCTCTGGCCTCTGTCTGTGTGTGTGTGTGTGTGTGTGCAACGTGTGTGTGATTGATGACAACTCGAATAAGCGATGATTGATGCTTATTTTACACTTTTCGTTACAACACACACACACACACACACATACACACACTGAAAGAGACACGGGCGACACATGTTTATTTATGTATGTGTGTGTGTGTGTGTGTGTGTGTGTGTGTGTGTGTGTTACATATCGGGGATTATTATGAGCACACGTTCGAGCGTCTCCAGACAACGCTGACGACGAGCCGCCGTCGCCGCCATCATCATCATCAATGTCACCCGTTTTGGGTGGCACACACATAGAGAGAAAAAATCTCTTTCTTTCCGCTCTATCTCCCCCTCTCTGTCGCTCTCTCCCTCTGTGTTCAGTGTATTAGTAATTGTTGGTAACTATGTAGCTCTTCTTGTGGTTTGCTTATTGCCGTTCAGCAATACATCATCGACTGGTTGACGGCCCTGCAGACCAGAGACGACCCCAATTCACTCACCCCAAAACCATACAGCACCTTTAACACACACACACACACACACTCTCAATTTGACGAATGCCTGGTAAATGTAATTTAAATTGCCTTTACCAACTAGTATGTATATTCTTTAGTCTTGTCTAGACTTTTAGCTATTGTCTGCCGCATCCATGACATTGGCAAGGTAAAGCCATCATCATCTTGAAATTTAAACTTTATTCGATATGCAAAATGTATCATAAATTATTTCAAAAATATAAATCTCTACTTATGGTCGGGATTTAACTTACTTTACCTATTGATTAACTGACACAAGACAAAATGCCAAAATGATTGTCAGGTGTCTCGAAGAGGACAGGCTATTACATGGGATTTAATTCATATGGACAAACATCTGTGTTTGTGTTTGTTTTTTTTTTTGTTTTGTTTTAACCAATCAATAAAATAGAATATAAAATTAACCTATTTATGAGCAACAGTTTGTTTAAAGCGTTTCTTCATAGGTTTATGAAATCTCTCTCAATTATTTTATAACTTTTATTTTTGTTTTCTTTTTAGAAATATGTGTTGAGTATAAATTTTATTTTAGTCCTGCAGGCAATTCGAATTGTCTGTAAAATGGTAAGCATTTTCGCTTGAAAGAGAAGTATAACTAACTAAAGTTTGATTCTATTCGTTAATCAAAACTAATTGCTATTTTTTATATTGTTAATCACTATACATTAGAAAATCTCATGGTATCTTAAGAAACTGTAGAGCAAATATATTTATTGAGATTGTAAATGATCATCATTATCATTTAATAAAATCTTAAAACTATATTATTTAGGAGAAAAAAAAAACACGACGACAGAACCTGCTTAATATAGTTAAAAATTTGGATAGCCTCAATTTGGTGTTTTTTTTTTGTTTTGGCACTTGTTAGAGGACCTGAGCAGCCAATTCCATTTGTTGCTCCTGTTTTGGCTCCAGGTGATCTCTGGCCTCTTGTATTATGTAAACCGATACAGAGGCTGGGGCAGTGCCAGGACGATAGTGTTGCTGATGATTGGAATCCACTGTGGGAATTGGCCAGAGCTAAAGGTAAATGGTAAAATGGTAAAATTTCACTTTCACAGTAATTAACTTTTAACTCACACGTCTATTTTGGCGACGAAAACGATGTCGATGCACTTGGGCCAACTTGCCGCTACTTAGGATAGACCGTTTGCGTCGCTGCCACGATTCCATATTCATGTCGTACTTAATGCGTTGCTCGAGATTTGGTGCTTGGCTAAGCAATTGCCTCTGCAGCCAGATAATGCCACGCCAACGATCCTGCTCATTGTCCACGTGACAAATGTGTAAAGGGCAATTGCAAGACTTGGCCAAATGCTCTAAATGAAACGTGTGCTCTATGTCGTACAACTGAACACCATCCCGTTCTTGGCGGGCCACCAAGAGCACAGGTTTCCCACTTAGAGCAGTGCCCTGCAGACATTTTGCTAGTCGATCAAAAGTTAATTGCAAATCATCGATGCCCAGACTGAGGTCAAAGCAAAAAATCAGCCCATGAGCCGAGGCATAGTAGTGGGGCCAGAGTCGTTGCATTTCCGTATTGCCACCGATTTCGGTTAAGGAGAGACTAACCGGATGTGGTGTCTGGCCATTGGCTGGCAATTCCATGCGATAGCACCGGACTCCATTCGTTGGCTCTGTATCCTGGGCTTGGCGTTTGCTGCCGCTAAGCAAATGACCCAATTGGGTTTTTCCACTTTGCGGCTGGCCAAGAATTAATACCTTGAATTGCTTTGGCTGCGATGAGAGCGTATTGGCAGTGACAGTTTGCGGCAAGGATGTAGATGTTGTAGATGTATCCCATGACCAGGAGCAGCAACAGCAGCAGCAAGAGAAACACCTTTGACCCATTCAGCACATTTTTTTTGGGTTTTTAATTGAGGTTTTCGCTTTGTTTTTATTTTATGCACCAAAGCAAATGAAATAGCGGGTTCTATTCATGTCAGCTGACTTGGCCCAACATATGTGGGGCGGTTGGCGGTTGTCCTGGGCAACGTGGCACAACGTCGGTGTTGTGGTCACTGTTGTTGTCCTGGTCCACGGTTATGGCCCCGTTGCCAATGGAAACGTTTCAATATAGCAAAACCGTTGAAAAATTTCAAAATTAATTTCTTTTTACCCTACTGTAAACAAGAAAAGCTCTCTAAAAGCTCTGTCTGTTACTGTTATGCCAAGTCCTTAGCTTAATGCAAGGAAATTTTAATCGATTCGATGTTTTTCGAAGACCTCATTCGTTAGATGGCGCTTTTGAGTGTCCCAAAAAAATAAAAAACATGGGGAATTCATTCAAAATTGGGTACATTTTCTTATAATGGGATTTTCACTAACTCAATATAGTTTTACCCCGAAAGTGGGATTTGCAAGGTTATAGATGGTTCAGGGACTTTTTGAATCCAAAATACGGATTGACCCGTGAAGGTGAAATGAAATAAAGCAATTTAACGACAAAGTTAAAACGTTTTGATAAACATTGAATTTCGAATCATTTTGATAAATATATCTCGGATTCTTTTTCATCAAAGAACATCGAACTGAACCAAAAGGCACATGCTTGGAAATCGATAGGTCTGAAATTTCAAATTCTTTTACTCAATTTCAAGTCTGAGTAAATAATGGTGTTATTGATCATCCTTGTTTATTTGACTTGCAGACATTTTACAATAAAATAATTTCGTTTTGATCTTTAAAGAACGGAAGCTTTAAGTGTCATCTTACAGAAATTGCTAGTAAAATAGACAATTTTTAAAATTCGATTATCAAAACTCTGGTGCAAAACTATGTGATCAATTATGCAGCGTGTCGTTTAGGCGACTGGCACATCCGTGACAGAAAAAATGTCGCATGCCACATTGATCAATAGTCATCAAAAACTGAGCCGCATTGATGATGTTGTCGTCATTGTCGTTCTGTTCCCGCTCCTCTGCCCCTGATGGATGTTGAAAAAGTCCAAAACGTATTAGAATTTTGAAGGCACGCTTGGCAACTTGGACAAAGCCAAGAATGGCCAAAGCAATTAGATAACTTATAACAAAGACGCCAATTAAGCCATATGGCCACTTGCCATGCCGCAAGTCGCGGATACGCATAACGGTGAGTAGAACTTGAATCACTTGAAGCAACAGAATGTCCGAGCGCCATCGAAGAAGTGTTAAACCGATGTCAATCAATAGGGCACATGTCACCATTTCATAAAATATCCGTGCCGCAGCAGGCAGACGTGAAAACTTTCGGGGAACGAGATCGCAATCATGCCAGAAGATTACCATTGATATAAATACTATCCAACTGGCTGCATTGGGAGCAGTCGAACATCCATCATTGGTCGAAATTGAGATTCCAAGAATGTGAGGCAGAATTGAAATGGCTAATGCCATTAATGAGACCATTTTAGAGGTGTTTAAGTATGGTGTATATTTTCTTAGTGTGAATTGGAAACAGGAAATTTTTTTAGTTCCTATTTACACTTAGAAATTTTCAATGTTCAACCGTCGATGTAAAATGTAAAACTGAATAAAAATCTCAATACGATCTAAACACATTGATTATTTAGAAAGCAAAACTAACTAGATTAAGTTTATTTTTAAATCATTTGACAAACCTTTCTCTTATTAATTTAAATCACTTCTTTTATTGTTCTTAACTTTTGATTTTTGGCAGAGATAACTTCTTTATATATGAGATCTATAATTTAGTTAGTTACTCTAGCAAAGTCAAGGCAAATCAAAAGAAGAAAGCAGACTTTATACACATGATGATGACTTCAGAGACAGTTACTATTTCAGTTGTGTATTTATATTTCTGTTTTTGGTTCCCTTCTCATCTAATTTGATTTGAATTTCAAATTTCTTACGTGCTCTCTTGTCGTTGTTTTCTTTTGTAGAATTTTGCATTTCACACAAAACATATGTACATAATGTACCTTTGATGAGGCATAACAGCGATTTTGTAACCTTTGGTTAAAAGAAGCCGTGAACTCTTGATACATTCGCCCTAATCGCTGTTTGGGCCATGTTTGCATAGGTTAGGCTTTCGGTTTCGCTCTCTCTTTCTCTCTATGTGTGTCTCTCCTTTAAGCCTTTAGAAAACTTAGTGTCTGCGTCTTGTGGTTGTGGCTACTCTTTTGTATTATTTCATTGCATTTTGGGCAAGAGCTTCTAGTAGTTCCAGTTCCATTTTCGTTTCTTCAGCCATAAGCAAATTGAAAAGTAAGCAAGCTAAACGTTCGTCGAACTTCGGCCCATACAACGAAATTGTCTGGTAGCCTTGAGGCAAGGCTTTTGTGTTCCTCCGGCTGGGTGGCAGCTGCCTCCTCGCTTTATACCCTTAAGCAAACCATCAAACCAGCTAACCAATCCACCAACCCCCCATCCACCCACCTACCTATATGAATATCAAGTTGTGCTCTGCTGACATTAGTTTGCATGCCGTCGTCGTCCATTTTAATATGCGCATTAATGCGGCACAAAGCGGCGCGAAAAGTGACAACAAGAAGAGTGAGAAGCAGTTTGTTAGAGGAGGGGTAAAGTAGTAGGAGTAAGAGGAGGGGATGGAGCAAATGGCAATGGGATGTGCGGATCTGTATGTGACTGGGAGTTAGAGTTGGTGGAGGTAAGGCATATGCAAATACCTGGCTGCTGGAGCACGAGTTGATTGCATCCACATGCCTCAAACATTCCATTTAAAGGTAACACACACACACACACACACATCCACATGGACCCACGGACATATGAGAGCCAGTCAAAGCGAGGCGAGAATGGAGAATTTGTTAGAATCTGAATATTAAAGATACCATGTAAATTACAGTAAAACAATTTTCATTAGGCTCTAAACGATTACTCTTCAAAAGTGAATAAATGCACTCGAGTATTGTTTTCAATTGAATTTCCAACTTGTAAGTATATTGAAAGGGAATAAGTGGAATTGGAAAATGGTCAGATTCATATTGTTTGTTTGAATTGATCGTTCCATGGAATTCGTGAACAAATCTTGCTTAAGATTAGATGGGCATTGGATGATTTTCGTTTGGCAAATGGGCAATGTTTAAAACGAAATAAAGACGACGGTTTGCGAAAATTTTAAGGTAACAGGTCAAAGGGCAAATACGAAACCCTTTCAAAACATTTATGACTTGGAATTTTTTGTTTTATGGTCCATCAAATAATGATTTTCTTTGTTCGACCCTCGTTGGCCGTTTCTCGCATACATATGGGAGAGCTATTAAGGTGTGTGTAGGTGTGTGGGTGTGTTTGTGTGTATTTTCTAAAGCTTAAGTCAAATATTTGCAAGTGGCACTGTGTTTCTTTCCCACTCGCACTCTCTGTCTTTAGATTTCGCTGTCTCTGTCTCCATTGGGGCAAACACCACAGCTAAATGAAGCGGCACCGGGCGTAATCATCGTTTGTCCTCCTGCGTGTCCTGCGGGCCGTATCCTGGTCCTGGCTGGCCACAAACAAAGTCAGCTTCAGCTTTAGCTTTTGCTTCATTCGATTATTTGTGCGCAGCAGCATCATTTCGTTTGCTTTCCGGTTGTTTTCCTTTATCCTCTGTCTCTCTCTCTCTCTCACACACTTTCTCCGTACCAGCCACCCATACACCCGTATCCGTCGTTTCACTCAGACGCGGACTTGACTGCTCTTTGACTATGACTACGACTATGTGACTATGCCACACGGCGACGTCATATTTCCTTCTTTCACTTCTTCTTCTTACTGGTATTTTTTTTTGCTTGTGTTTCTTGCCTGCCTTTTTCTCGGCTTGCCGCTCACTTGTCGAGTCGTTCACCGTGCAAAGTTTAGCGGGCTTAGCTTGCCTTGGATTTCATTTCCGGCATGTTGCGGTTACGTTAAGTAACGGAGATTGCATCGCTAATGATGCAATTGTGTTTGGCGGAAATGAAAGCGTTTCGGTTTTCGTGTGACGCGACTTGCGGCCAGAAAACATACACCTAGTCCCCATAACAATAACCATACTCCGTACCCTATATCCCATACCCATATTCAGATCAGATCCGTAAGCCAATGAAGCTGAAGAAAAACGAAATGAAACGAAACCAAACAGGAGGAATAAAACGGGAGAAAAATATGTACATGAATGTATGAAAGCTACTTACTATGCGCAATGCTAATTGCATCTGTTCACTCAAACTCTCCCTCTCTCTCTCTCTCTCTCTCTCTCTCTCTCTGTCTTTATTTCTTCTTGACGGAAGTTCATAGGAAGTGAAAAGTGGAAGTGCTGATGCTCTCAAATGAGCTTGCATAATTGTTTAATTGAATAAGAATCGTATTGTACCTCACATTGAAGTGAGAGAAATTATAAAAATTGTTATAGATGCTCAGTAGTCGGTTGAAAAATATGTCAGATATATTAAAATTTTATTTAAGAATCATTATATTAATTTAGGCTCGGCAAAATTTTACGTGTGTTTCGTTTTATATTAGATGAGGTGAGTTTAAAGTGGTGGCAAATAACTGAAGGAATTCCATTTTACCATCTCTGGAACTTTTACTGTGCAGCGGTAATAAGAATAATAAGAGGAAATCGACTGAAATGTGTTAAAAATTTAAACGTTCTTCATAGTCAAAAGTTGAAATGGCTTGTCCACCGGGACATGATTTGGTAAACACTCCGGAACATTTGCGTCCTGGCTTTCGTGGACAGCCTAGGCAATATGATCCCAGTGAATTTGGTCTTACCGGAAGAGAGGAATGGCGTCATCCGCGAATGTTTCGTGATATGACATGTTTGTATAATAGAAGCTTATTTGAACTTTTCGATATTCTAACAAGTGCCGCCCTCACTCTAAGATGACACTGATGCTGCTGCCATGGAAACATTCCGTCAGGCCAATCAACCACGACGTCAAGCTTATGATTTACCCGCGGCACCTAATTTAAGTAATCTGCCTGAAGAATGCCTGGCAGATGTGAGCATGCCGTCTGATCAGTTTACGCCAGAGTGCCAGGACGATGCATCACCGCAGCAACAGCAGCCCTGCGACACCTCGTTACCAGCTAGCGGTACAGAGGGTAAAAACTATGTGGATTCCATCTATGAGGAGATTGTTAGTCGATTTAATAGCTTGCGAGAACGTCTTGCTCGGGGAGATCAAATGACGGGCAATGAAACGGATAAATGTGGAGATAAATCAACTAGCCGAAATCCACTTGTGAGTATAATTGGTTTGATTATAAAATGGTTCCATTCCCTTTTCACTCAGTCCTCTGGCGTGCAAACGAAGCGGCGCAAAGTGATCACCACACATTGTGATCCCTGCGGCAGTGTTACGAGTCAGATAGAAGAGACAAGTACCGTTTTGAATGATCAACAGCATTTGGATGATGTGCAACCACCCAGTTTCTTTAATGCCACCGATATGGGAGCTCAACCTTTGGACTGCACACCAATGACATCAAATCCTCCATATGCAAGTCCTCCTGGACGTCGTCTTAATTTTAATCTAAGTGATCAATCGGAAAATTTGGACCAAATCACCATGCCTTCGTTTCGTGACGACACTTTACCACCTGCCATGAGTACACGCATAGGGCAACAGAGGTTTGCCACCGATGAATGCTTAGCAGACGTCAGCGCTCCATCATTTGTCTATAGCGATTCTCCGCAATCGGGGAACGCCACATTTCAAGATATTTGTGATATAACGCCACCATATTTCATCGAAACCAATAAGTGTTTGACTGATATGACTTTACCCACTTTTAGTAACAGACCCCAGATGTCATCAATGCAATGTGAATATCGCTTAGATGATGTCTCAGCGCCATCCTTTAATCGATCCATGTCGCGAGGAGCAGGCTACTCATGTAGGCAGCAAAATGTTAGTGATATGTCGGCCCCGTCACTTGCAAGTTCGGGACGTGGTGTAACTGCAGATCATGAGTGCTTGCAAGATATGTCAATACCGTCGTTTGCTGGCGTTTCGGGTGCTTATCGAAGCAGGGGACGAAGCCCTCGAAAGTCAGAAGCATTCTCCACACCGTCTTCATTTGGCAGAGGACAAACCTATAATGATTGCTTAGAGGATATGTCAATGCCATCGTTTGGTGACATTTCGGAAGTATCCAGAGGCAGAAACTGTCAAGAATCTATGCCTTCCCAAAATATAGGCGAAATCTCCGCTCCATCTTTTGGTAGCACTGGTCGTGGACCAGTTTCCAATGAATGCCTAGACGAGGTGACAATGCCCTCGTTTGGAGGTGTTTCAGGAGCTTCCAGAGGTCGAACTCTTCAGAGACAACAAATGTCCATGCCCTCGCAAAATATTTGTGACGTTTCCGCTCCATCTTTTGGTAGTTCTGGTCATGTACCAGTTTCCAATGATTGCCTAGAAGACATGTCAGTACCCTCGTTTGGAGGTGTTTCGGGAGCTTCCAGAGGTAGAAGTTTGCAAAGAAGACAGGTTTCCATGCCCTCACAAAATATATGTGACGTTTCCGCTCCATCTTTTGGTAGTTCTGGTCGTGGACCAGCTTCCAATGATTGCATTGAAGACATGACAATGCCCTCGTTTGGAGGTGTTTCAGGAGCTTCCAGAGGTAGAAGTTTGCAAAGAAGACAGGTTTCCACGCCCTCGCAAAATATATGTGACGTTTCTGCTCCATCTTTTGGTAGTTCTGGTCGTGGACCAGTTTCCAATGATTGCCTAGAAGACATGACAATACCCTCGTTTGGAGGTGTTTCAGGAGCTTCCAGAGGCAGAAGTTTGCAAAGAAGACAGGTGTCCATGCCATCGCAAAATATTTACGATATCTCCGCTCCATCCTTTGATAGTTCTGGCCGGGGTCCAACTGCGACGAATTGTGCAGAAGATCGAACACCTTCATTTAGACAATCTCGAGCTAGGGCTCGCCAAATGCCATCGCGAAACATTCAGGATATATCTGCTCCTTGTTTTCCCGATTCTGTTCATAGAACTATACCCACTGAATGCTTGGAGGACATGTCTATGCCTTCAATGGGTGTTTCACAGGGTATATCTAGGAGACAAGCTACTTTACCCAGCCAGTGCTTGGAAGACATTAGTGCTCCGTCATTTGCAAGGAGTACGTCCAGAGATCCATCTCGTCCGACAACTTTCGCTAACACATCCAGAGAACGTAATACTGCTGTACCCTCATTTGGTGGAGTTTCAGGATCCACAATGAAAAGAAGTCAACAAAGACAACAAATGGAGATGCCATCTCTGAATATTGGCGAAATATCTGCACCGTCGTTTAATAGTTCTGGTCGCTCTGATCCAGTTGCCAATGAATGTTTGGAGGATCAGACAATGCCATCATTTGGCGGTATTTCAGGAGCTTCTCGTGCCAGATATTCGCGGCGAGAACAAGCATCGATGCCAACGCAAAATATACGCGACATTTCGGCCCCATCATTCGGTAGTCCAGGTCGAGGCCATGCTACAGCGAGTGAATGCCTGGATGAAGTGACAATGCCATCCTTTGGTGCATCATCGAACAATTCTAGAAGACAAGTGACATTGCCTAGTGAGTGTCTGAATGAAGTGAGTGCCCCAACGTTTGCGAGAAGTATGTCACATGCTGCAAGTTACCGACGAGGCCGACGAGTTTTGCCATGCTCGACAAATGAGCAGCTGGATGACATGTCAATGCCCACATTCAGAGACTTATCGAGTGTTAATTCCGGTCGTCGTCCCAACGGTGAGCCATCTTTCGCACCAGGTGTTGCAGCCGCTTCAGAAACGGATTGTGAATGCGTAGACGATGTTACCCCACCATCGTTTGCGCAAACTGTAACACACAATCAACAAAAGTCTATGCCTTCCACAAATACACGTGACATATCGGCGCCATCTTTCAGAGATTCCGGTAGAAACCCTATGACTTATGAGTGTTTGGATGATATGCCGACGCCGTCATTCAATGAGATTTCCGGTGCTTCAAGGGCAAGAAGCCCCAGGCGACAGGCAAATATTTCAAATAGGTCGGGGCCATTTAGAAGACCTCAGTATAATGAGTGTTTGGAAGATATGTCAATGCCCTCATTTGGTGGAATATCAGGAGCTTCGCGATCTAGAGCTCCTCAACAAAGACAACAAGGACAATCTATGCCGTCGCAGAACATTTGCGACATGACAGCACCATCATTTGGCAGTTCAAGTCGTGAACCTATGATTGATGAATGCCTAAATGATATGACAATGCCATCGTTTGGCAATGTCTCGGGTGCACCTAGGAAACAAGTGACTCTACCAAGTGAACGTTTGGACAATGTTACTGCACCGTCTTTCGCAAGAAGTATTCCATTACGCGGCACGTCGCAATTGCGTCGTAGACCTAGGACGTTCGCCAGCTCAACAAGAAATGCCAGGGATCCTATGCCAAGTGAGTGTATTGAAGGTATGTCTGAGCCGTCGTTTGCCGGAGTGTCAGGAGCTGGTCAAAGCAATGGACAAGGAAGAAGGGTACAGCAACCAATGCCTTCGCGAGACATCTGCGATGAATCGGCCCCATCATACTTGAGTTCAAGACGTGGACCACCCACTAATGAGTGCCTAGATGAAATGACAATGCCTTCGTTTGGTGGAGTTTCAGGAGCTTCTCAAGGTAGAAGACAAAGAAGGTGGCAGCGATCAATGCCTTCACAAAACATCTGCGATGAATCAGCCCCGTCATACTTGAGTTCAAGACGTGGATTAGACACTAATGAGTGTCTGGATGAAATGACAATGCCTTCGTTTGGTGAAGTTTCAGGAGCTCCCCAAGGTGGAAGACCAGGGAGGTCTCAGCGATCAATGCCTTCACAAAATATCTGCGATGAATCGGCTCCCTCTTACTTTAGTTCGAGACGTGGATCAGACACTAAGGAATGCCTAAATGAAATGACAATGCCTTCGTTTGGTGGAGTTTCAGGGGCTCCCCAAGATGGAAGACAAGGAAGGTCTCAGCGATCAATGCCTTCGCAAAACATCTGCGATGAATCGGCCCCATCATACTTGAGTTCAAGACGTGGACCAGCCACTAATGAGTGCCTAGATGAAATGACAATGCCTTCGTTTGGTGGAGTTTCAGGGGCTCCCCAAGGTGGAAGACAAGGAAGGTCTCAGCGATCAATGCCTTCGCAAAACATCTGTGATGAATCGGCCCCATCGTTTCTTAGTTCTAGACGTGGACCAGAAACTAATGAGTGTCTAGACGAAATGACAATGCCTTCGTTTGGTGGAGTTTCAGGAGCTCCCCAAGGTAGAGGACAAGGAAGGTGGCAGCGGTCAATACCTTCGCAAAACATCTGCGATGAATCGGCCCCGTCATCTTTTTATAGTTCTAGACGTGGACCAGTCACTAATGAGTGCCTAGAGAACATGACAGCGCCTTCGTTTGGTGGTGTTTCTGGAGCTGGTTGTGGACAGCGCAATACATCGCGCAGTCGAGGACCCGTTAATCCTTCTAGTCAGCGAATACAGCGTTCTGCATCAGTACCAACTCCTATATTAGCTAGCACTAGAATAGCAGATGAGTGCTTGGAAAATGTGACTATGCCATCATTTGGTGGAGTCACTTCTGAGTTCAATGAGCGTCAAACTGCCAATGAGAGATCGTACGATATGAGTCGATTGCGAAGGCAACGTTCAATGCCAGCTAACCTGCCGAGCGAGTGTTTAGATGATGTCAGTGCTCCTAATTTGGAGATGAGTATCGGAGGTCGTAGACCAAAAATTCCAAAGGGAGCGCCGATCACCAATGAATGCTTAGAAGACGTCTCGATGCCGTCCTTGCAACGCAATCAAAGTTTTCCTTGCTTATCTATGACTCAGCAGCAGCAGCAAATTTCTGATATCTCAGCACCTTCAATGGCCACTTCTAGCGTTCCAGCTCAATCGCAGGCTGTTCGTACTTTTCCCTCCGAGCAAATAGAGAATATTAGTGCCCCGTTCGATCGATCAGAAGGTTCGAATAACTGTGAATGTGGCTCTCCTAAAGAGCGCTATGACAATCGAACTTGGACAGATAATACAAATTCAAGTCGATTGGAAGATGTTACCATGCCATCATACGAAGATATATCGTATTCGCCACGTCGCCATCAATTAACCATGCCCAATGAGGATTTGGAAGACATAACAGAGCCAGCTAAAGGGCGAAGTCGTAGTTCGTTACGAAGAATTGATTCCGTTATGCCCAATGAACAATTGGAGGATATAAGTCAACCGGATTTTTATACTTCAAGTAGTCGCACGGATAACAGAATGGCTTCTCGACCTGAGAACCTCGAAGATATTACCATGCCTTCAATGGCTGCTGATGTGACATCCAAATCGTCGGCATCCATACATCATGCTAGCTCGGAACAAAAGGTTACTAGACGTCTGGTTAAACAATCACCTTCAGATCAATTGGCCGATGAAAGTGCCCCATCCATGTTGAATGATCAGACAGTTGGTCAAACTGTCAGTCCAGCTGCTGATGAAGTTCAGGAAGTTACAGTGAAGACATCTTCATCGGTCACCCGTATCTATATTAGGCCAACGGACTCCAATGGGCTACAGAATATACCCATACCTTCGTTGCCAGGACAGAATGGGGGTCCAGCAGTAGGTTACCTTGTTCAGGGACCAGATCAACAATTGATTACAATTACCTACGATGGGGACAACAGCTCCCCTAATAATATGCCATCATATCATCAATCGCAAGATGGACTACAATCGGCACACTCTACGGGCGTTATGTTTATCAAGGACGTTACTGAACCATCGTATGCCCCATCCTATGAACCAACTCACGAGAATGTCTACGAAAATATGCAAGGCAATGGCGAAGCTACAAATGACACCTATCACGGTTTCGGCTCTATGCAAAATTATGCTCCATTCGATGAGCTTATTAGATCACCGCGAACAGGACGGAATTCTCCTGGCCAAGGAAATGATGAATTACTGCAAACTCCCCAACCGGTGCGCACTGCAAATAGAGAGACAGCACGTCGATCACCTGGTAGTCCTTGCCAAATGGTCAATACTAGCTATCCCTACGGCCGGCCGCGGTGCATAACCAGACGACCATGTTAATTGAACTAAGGAAATTCTCTCACTTTCAACAGAATTTTATGAATTATTTTATATATATTCTATGAAACAAACAATATAAACGCAAATTTTGAAATGGTTGATTGAGCAGATTTCGTTTGTTACTTTATTTGCATTTCTATTTAGTCTTTACGCAAGGGCATTTTTTTAGCCTCTACGCCATTTTTAGTTATGATATACATTATGGCCGAGTCGCCAGTGTAAACATCTTTATTATCAGCTACTATCATTACTTTCCTTGTTATTTCCGCGGCGATTTCTATGGTTAAGGGTTCCTTTAGATTTTTTATGAAATAGTCCATTGCTGGGATCATTAGTTCAAATCCAGTTCCAGCTGCATCGTAGGCTTTACGTTCATGATGCCCAATGGGATCATAGCTGAAAACAGCTCCCTTACCATTCCGATCAATGCCAGCCACAATATTCGACACAAAATAGGGGAAGAAACGATGCGAATACATCGATATCGATAACATCTGTGCCAATGCATCGGTTGAAATTCGTTTCAAATGAGTTAACTGATACATGTGTATATTCTGTTTGATCACATTAACAACGGCCAATGTATCGGCAAAGCAGCCAACTGAACCTATTGCAGTCATTGGCGTCAATTGAAAGAGTTTGCTCTGACTGCGTGAAACGATAGCATCGTCTTCATTCACCATTCGGGTATCACCAGCAATCGTGACAAAATCTTCGCCAGCTATGGCCACTATGCTGCCACCATTGCATACGTAAGGATCGAAGGAATGTTTATAAATGTCGGGCACGTCAGCTGCAGTATAGACATCACCATCATCGAATCCGTTCATATTTCTATATATTATTCTTGCATATATCTAGGTAACTATTTCGAAAATTCCTAATATTCGAAGAAAAAAATGTTAAAAATTATTGTTATAAAATATATATATTTTGTTTCTATATCATAGAACTTGCTATGTAGACGTTTCTAGAGATACTGAATTTTCGAAGCATAGGTATTAAACTCTACACTTCGAAATATACTGCAAAGATAGATTTGTTTGTTTTTTAGAAATAAAATTACATTTTCAAGTTTTCGAGAAATGCCCATTTGAATTTCATCTTTATTTATGCAATAATTTTTCAGAATTGATCACAATTGGTAGGTGGAAAATGTCGTAGATTATAATTGTCTAAGGTTAATAATAAATAACTCAAAAATTGTACTCCTACAAAGAGTTTAGGCTGATTTCTTCTTCGTCTTTAAAACTGAAACCAGATTACTTTGCTAATACTTAATATTTAAGATCAGCTTATGGCAAAAACGGATAGAAAAGAATCGGAAGTATCTAAATCATAGATTCAAAGCTGTATGGCGTTAATGCCATTTAAGCCAGTTTTTATGTCACTCTAAGTCAGCTCGGGCATCAGAGTCGTTCTGTTAATTAATTAGCTCAACTCACTTTTCATTTCCATACCAACTACAGTCTGCAGCTGTGTTTCATTTACTCTTTTCATCATCTCTGCTATCAGTTTGTTCCATCACCATTTCTGTCGCCTGGCGTTTTGTCATCGCAGTAGTTTATCACCAATGCTTTTAACACTAGTTTAACTCTTTCACACAAATATTAATAAACAAAAAAAGAGTAATAAAAAATTGTCAATAATTTACGACATATTGAGACAATTTCCGTGACACCAAAGAACTGAATGCAAAATAAATTTCCCTGTCACACAGACACAGAGAGTGAGAGACAAAGACAGAGAAAGAGAAAGAGAGAAAAAAGAAAAACCCCATCATAAAATTGAAAACAAATAAGCTGAGAAATCAGGAAGCTTCACAGGAAACGCGTTCATTGTTAGCTTTTTTCGCCAAGCGTTGTTGAATGTTGTTGGTGACGTCAGTAGGGGGAGTAAGGAATTTCCTCTTTGTTAGTTGTTGTTTGTATGTACATACATACATACATACATACATACATACGTACATTTGTATGTATTTTATTTAATGTTTTGTTTTCAGTTTTGTTTTGCACTGAAAAAACTGGGAAAAGCCAAAGGTAAACGTAAATGCAAAGCGCACGCTTTTAAGCACGAGTTGGAAAATGGAGAGAATGGCAGAAGAGGAGGAGCAGATGGCATGTCGGGGAAATGGCAACCCAAAACAAGAGATGTGAAGCTATTTAAAAACAATTTATTTTTTTCTAGGGGAATGCCAGCGGCAACTCGAACTCGTCGTGACGGCGTTTTTCTCTGAATTTTTTATTTTTTGTTTTTCTGGGAAAAAAACAAAAACAAAAAGAAAAATCGAGCATCAGAGGTATGCCAAACAAGAAGTGGATGTGCTTCAGATTGGTTTTCCAATTACTCAACATTTCAATGCAAATAACACACACACACACTCACATACACACATATGTACCGAGAAACAGAGAAAGCGAGAAAAAAGCAGAGAAAGGTGCAGATGAACCAAAAGATGGCAACCGAAACCTGGGTCAGGTGAGTGGCAAAGCCAAACTCAAACTCGCAAACATTTCTTTCGATTTGTGTATGTGTGTGTGTGTGTGAATTTTTTTTTCTTTCATTCTTTCGCTTGTTTTTCCCTTGCTTTCTTTTACCAAAGATAAAATTTCAATCACGTTTCCTCACTTTCCTCTAAAATAGCTGCCACATTCGTTCTCTTTCGCTCTGTCTGAGTGTGTGCGTATGTGTGTGTCTCTGTGTGTGTGTATGTGTTGCCCCATAAAACACGTGCTGGCAGACAGGTCATTCTGGAAGAAGGCTGATAATCGATTTGTAGTTGCCTGGCTTTTTTTTTTGTTTCGTCTCGTTTTTCGCACTCAAACGTAAAACCGAATTTATACGAAATCGTCATCAGCTGCTGCCATAGATCATTCACAATCATTCAATGCTGATTTTTAGATAATCTTGCATTGATTTTATGTTTACCAAAAACAAAAAAAAAGGGTATACCATACTTTTTAACATTTTCACACAACTTTTCCACAAATTTGCTATCCTTTTGAGGGAAAGATTTCGACTAAATTGTCAAGACAAACAAATTGGTTGTATACTCCTTCATTAGGATACTATTCCACCATAAGGCCTTAATTCTTACCAAAGTATGTATCGAAGAATAATGAGATGTGAAATTTGAATAAGTCAAAGAAGTAGAAGAAAGTCTAACCAATAAAAAACAATTGGTTTGGAAAACTTTGATATGTAAGATATTCTCTATGTCAAGGGTATGTAAAATTCATGTTATTGCAATTTTATTTTAGATTATACATATATCCTTTAACAATAACACTTAAAAAGTTACAAACAATTACATACAGTTTACCCAATATACATATGTACATACATAAGTACATATATTGTTATGTATACATATATCAGGATATATACGTTTACGTTTATATTTTTGTGTATATACATATATGTATATTTGTAAGTATGTTTGAGGGGAATGTGCTTATTGTATTTCTCAGTCAAGTGGCAGTTGAAATGGCTTTAGCCTCAATTGCACGCTGCATCCTGGCAACCCAGCATCCCGTTACATCCTGGAAAATAAAAAACAACAATGAAAATCTGTACACGCACATTAACTTTTAGCTTCGACTTTGTGATATCCTTCGCTAAAAGGATAATAATTGCTTATGAGACTTCCTTTTAACTTTTTTAGTTGGCACTTTCGCCATCAATTTAAAAACATGATCGTACAATTTAATTGTAGGCCAAAAGGTTGCCTTAAATCAATTATAACCTTTCACACTAACCTATGTATGTCTACACGGTATCAAAGAGTAGAAAAAAAAATAAGGAAAATAGAAAGAGAGAGAAAGTAGGCGGGGAAACCCTACCAAACGACCCGCGTTTTCAACTCTGCATTAGGAAAAGTTGACGTGACGCTGTGAGCGATTTATTGTTTTTGTGTAGAAAGCGTAAAATGGAACAAATTTTGCACAAACACATGGCTAGTATATGGGAGCGAATGAGATAGAAAGGGAGAGCCATCACACAAGGGAAAGAGAAGGAGACAGAGAGAGAGAGAGAGTGAGAGAGGGACCAAGCAAGCAAATGCGGTTGCATACTTTTAGGCTGCTGGCCAGGCAAGCTGCCTGCACTTGCCTGGCAGTTAATTGTAATGCTGCAAAAATGCCGTCAAAGTTATGCAAGTGCGAAAATGTCCACGGGCATACGAGCCACTGTGGACCTACTACCCCAATGCCCCAGCCACTTGACAGAGGCCCCAGCAGTCCGCAATGCAAACCAACTTAACTCAACCCAATCCCGGTTCAGTTATATATGTACATATGTACGTACATACATCCATACGTTTATATACATTCAACACTCGAGTGTTTGAAAAAACTTGCGCAAAAAAAAAAAAAACCAAGAAAATACAACATAAAAAAATTCAACGAAATTTCAGAGCTTTAAATTGAAATTAAATTAAACTCACACTTTAATTCAATTTCCTTGCAAAAGTCATGTTACACATTTGGGAACATCTCTTTTTTTTTTTTTTTTTTTTAAAGGAAAAACCACCAAAAGTTAGAGCCGACATCTGGTCAACGGAGAAGCTTAAATTTAATGTGGATTCCATAGACATTATTTTCAACTAACTGGACGTTTAACTAGAGCTATGTAGTGATGGCAAAGAAAGGATTTTTGTGACTATTGACTGTGTATAATTGAAGAAGCTTGAGAACAAAAGATTAATAAAATGTTTTTTTTTTTTTTGATATACCCAAATTTTTTCACAACATTTCTGGAGGGAACACATAAGAATAAAGTTGGTAACACGAGGAATTTATTGTAGTATTGGAACGCTGGATGTGAAACACTAGAAGTTAGGAGGGAACACGTAAGAATAAAGTTGGAATTTATGGTAGTATTGGAACGTTCGATGTGAAACACTACAATATAGTGCTGAATGGAAAAATTATATTTGAGAAAAGTATGCCATCACATTATCGATTATTGTGTATCAGATTATAGGTGTTATCGCCAGAACTGCTGTCAGAGCCAGAAAAACAAGTCATTGTGTAAATCCGAATGACAGCTCTTTTGAAAAAATTGGTACCAAGAGTAATTTAACTTTCTGTTGTTCTCGAATTAGAACCACGACGTAGGTGGCTTTTCCCCCCGATGAAGCAATACGGAAAGGTTGTTCCGTCGGGGATAATGGAAACGATTGCGGTTAACGAATAATTGTATTTCTTTCACAGTTCACACTTCCAAAATACTTGCCCCATGACAATAACTTGAAATAGCACATGGATATACGTTTTGTGATCACTTGGGCTTCTTTTCTGAAAACATTTCTAGACCTTGCCCCACATACTAATATACATATGTTTGTATGGACATTTTATGTACCTCGAATATGTCTCTACTAGAACCCATTAAAACAAGGTAATAACCCTTAAATTCTCCGGATTTGTTAAGATTTACTGAGTTGAACGAGATATACATACATAATCATGTGTGTGAGGTATGTGTATGCTTGTGGCGTGTGGCGTGTGGCGTGTGGCGTGTGTGTGTGACCATACGAATATTTGATAAAACTCATTTGAAATAAAGTTGAGAATCGCATCAACAGAGCGAAGACAGATAGCACATGTCGTTGGGTGTTGTAATTTACTGATAACGTAATTGGCTTATCCGAATTGCAGCAGACGCAATCCCACGACATCAGGGCCTATGAATGTCCGGTACCGTCAGCATTGCAATTTTCATTGTGTTAAAGGGATTGCAGTGTGTATATATATTCCACTAATAATATAAACAGATTTTAATCCTATAAAAGTAAGCTCGATCCAACGTCACGGTCGCTGTTGAAATGCAAAAGGAAAATAATTCATTTAGTTGGAACTAAAATAATGTTTTTTTTTGTTTGTTTGTTTATTTTTACCTTTTATATTTGGAAAAATCTTGGCTAAAAGTCCATAGGTAGGTATGTGTATGTGTGAAGTATAAAACCGTAAACCGAAACCTGTTCATACTTCTCCCATTATTATGTTTTTCCAATTCACTGTGACAAAATAAAAACGTTAATTTAATTTAGAATTCAAGGATTTCACAGTAAAAAAAAAGGATATTTACTTATTTGTTTTTTCCCGAACTATAATTCACTTTAAATTTTGATTTAGTTTTTTTTTTGTTTTTTTGCTCCAAATGTTGTAGACTGTTCAAGGTCTGAACACAAACTGACTAAATGTACTGGCTGGATTTAGGGCCTTAACAAATGGAATGACATTAAAAAGTCAAGGCCTATTAGGATTTTGGAAAATTAAATTTATATCACACGTAAAAATGAACTTATCACTGTCAAACTTTTGCGACTAATGCCCCATATATGTATGTATATATATGTACATATATAGAAATATATGTACAGTGAAACCTCGATATAACGAACTTCGTTATAACGAAAAACCCAATATAACGAATTTTTTGTTAAGTCCCTTGAAAGGACTAAGGTTTTACATTTCAGTACCTATAGCGAATCAATAGATATAACGAATAATTTTGCGATCCCCCTCAGATTCGTTATATCGAGGTTTCACTGTATATATTTTTGTATTCGCATTCCACATAATTTACAATTCGCGAAAACTTTTTGCCGGAGGAAGGAAATTATTACTTACATCAAAGATTTGCATATAACGCGGCTTAGGCATAGTCATCACAGGAGACGACCCTTTTGCTCGAGAGAAAAAAATCATGTAGGGAGAGAGTGGGAGGGAGAGAGGGGGATGGGGTGGAGAAGCGAGTGAGGGGGCGAGAAAAAAAGAAAGAATTGTACGCACACGACGTTAAGGCAAAAAGTAAAGTAAAAGAATTCATGAAGGGAAAACTTTTGCCTTCAATGAAATGAAATAAAATTGCATTACAACGGCACACACAAACGACTGTATGTATGTAGGTGTGGCTATAAGTGTGTCTGTGTATGTGTGTGTGTGTGTGTGCAAAGCGGGAAAACAAAAAAAAAAAAGAAAAGAAAACAGAAAAAAAAAAACAGAGAAGAAAACTTTCGCCATGCTCCCATTTCCATTTCATTCTTTTGCCAAGTCAATGAACGCCATTGCCTCCCTCTCCCACCTCTGTCTCTGTCACTCTCTAGCTATCTATCTATCTCTGTCTGGCACCCACTCACTTACATACTACATAAATTTGTTTAACCCGCACATGTGTCAAAGTTTTCTCTTCTTTCTTCTTGTTGTTTTTTTTTATTTTTATTTTTTTTTTAACCCAATTTCCGCAATTAAGTTTATATACCATTCACCCGAGCAGAGATACAAGCAGGAAGGTGGTAACTAAATCCAGCGGCAAACCAGGAAAACCAGAAGTGTGTGTGTGTGTGTGTGTCTAATGAAGGGAATAATGAAAGATGATGGAATTACAGAAGGGATATGAAGATCCACTATGATTGAAACCGCATCTATGTAGATATGATGAATGGTTATGGTCGATCTTTTAGCCAACTCGCAGGACTGGGCACTCATGTGTCTCAAGAAGGGAGTTGGGGGTTGGGCAAAAAGGATAATAATAAATAAGAGAACAACTTAACGAAGCTTTTGAGCTTGAGTCAAGATGATGACAAAACAGAGGATTTGGCTTAGGCCAGAATGCAGCAACGACAACAAGATAACAATGTCGATGAGGGATGGGGCGGGGGCGGCAAAGAAAAACAAAGAACGGTGAAAACACACACACACACACACACACACTAAACCTAAAGAACGAAGCTGCATTAAATCTATGCTTGTTGGTTTTTCATATATATGTATTTGCAAACAAGGACATGCCTAGGATATGTAAGTGCATGTGTGTGTGTGCCAGTGCGGCGCGGCTTTGCGTTAGTAGAAATGGCAAAAAAAAAAAGAAAATAATTCTAACAGCAACTCAAACAAACAAGCAGGCAAACAAACAGGCAAACAAACCGAACAGCCAACATGAAAAGCGGCGCAAGTAGCAACAAAAAAAATAAAAAAAAGAAAGAAAGGAAACTAATAATATAGGCGAAAAGGAGTAGGAACTTTCCTCCATAGGCACACACGCTCTCTATCTCTCTCTCCCACACACACCTGCTCACCTATACACATATATATATATTCGCGCAACATTTGATGTTTGTGCTGAGCAAACTTTGGCACGAAAACTTGCTTCAAAAGACACCTGAGAGCGTTCCAACCAACTGTTTCATCGACCCCTGTCTGACTGTCTCACTGCCTCATCCTTGCGTGCCTGCGTCGTCCATTCAGATGGGAGGAGGTGTGGGTGGGTGGTAGGTTCCCTACCAACTTCCTAAAGATCGATCACGTGTTTGAAAGGCGCTGACAGACGCTCAACGAGATAGAAGAAGCTGGGCAAGAAGAACAACTAGAAAAGTAGCAAAATCTCCAAATGCACCAAACTGTCTATACCCTTTATGACAGTAAAGGCTTGCCAACTCGTTCAATCTGAAAAAGCAGACGATTTGCGAGCAATTAATCTATATTTATGGCTTGACTTTCAATCAACTCCCCATCGAATGTAAAGTATATATTTTACACTTTAAGCTGAATTCCATGTATCTTCTCTCTCATTTAAGGCATCACTTATATACCCTTTAACGCCTAACAATTGTAGGGTATTAAACATGGTGAGGAAGAAGAAAAAACATGAAGAAAAAGGTTATGGTAAGTCGATGTTTGCATTCATTTCATTCAAATATTCACATACATACATATTTTTTTGTTGGAGAAATTTTTTCATGTCATTTCATACGCGGCCCTTGATTTTACTTACACTCGTTTTTTTTGTGTTGGGGTGGTGTGTATGTGTTTGTGTTTGTGTGTGTGTGTGTGTAGAGGTGTGGGGAGGGTATTTGTATTTTGTTGCCATTCAATCATTTTATGGACAACATGTAGCCCAGAAATTTCAGTGCCACCTGAGCCGAGCTGATTCGAGTCAACCACCTTCTTCGTCTAACCATCCACAACATCCAACAATAGACTTGGCGCTCGATTTGATTAGTAAAAGTAGCAGAAGGAATTTGATAAGTGGGCCGATTGGGCGAAAGGTAGTTGGAGAATGGATATTTGCCCCACCCACCTCCTTCTATATTTTATATACATCTTGTCAGTCAGACATGGTAGAGACATGTGTTTGAATCTATAAATGTTAGATGTTTTATAAGCATATAGCTAGTGTGTGCCACATTAAGTTATGAATCGGTTAGAATTACGATAAGAGAGGGAGTTGAGATGAGTTGTAGAACGTAAACAAACTTAAAGCTATTTTGACGGTCACGAAATGACCCTTTAAGCATTTCAGAGTTGACAAGTCTTTGAAAAATGAGAAAGTTTCTGTTTTTGAGTTGATGGTAAATAACATTTTGTAATCACTTTGATCGCACAGCACATGTTCGAATCCTTTAACCCTGCCTTTCTTGCGGTTTCCTCCATCCACTGAGCTGGGGATATGGGGTGTTGAGCTTTTGAGAGTCATTTATTGAACTTTATGGAAAACGAAATCTCTAGCCAGGCGAGAATATTTGATGGCACATTTCTGAAAGAGCGAAGGAGAAGAAGTGTATTTTTGGTGCATATTGCGCTATACATATTGCAAAAGCCGTGTGTACTGTAGTTCCTTTTCTGGTTTCCTTCCATCAACATTCTTCCCCTCTTTCTCTCTCTCTCTCTCTCTCTCTGCTTCTGTTTCGTTCACCCATTTCACTTCCTGCCATGGCATAAAGTGTGAAAATGCCAAAATTGTCGTACGCTGCGGTTTTTGAGGGCGACTTTTACCAAAAATTATTGCAATTTTGTGACTTTGCTACGTGCACTTGCCACACAAGCACACCCATACACTCTCTTGCTGTATGTGTGTGGATAAGTACATTTTGTGTTTGTCTTAGTTCTTGCCACACACACACACACACACACACACACATTCATAAAGTTGACTTACGCTTAAGTAAACAGAAAAAGTGTAAAATGATTTCATCTGATGATGATTTTGGCTTTGGTAAATCGCATGCTTCATTGCCTCAGTTATGATTACAACAAAATTACATAAATGTATATATATCAATGAGTGTGTGTGTGTGTTTGTGTGTGCTTGTGCTTGTGCTTGTGCCCTCACTTGAATGTGGGTCAGTCATAGGCAAATAAACTTCAAGCCATTCCCACTATGTATGTAGTTGCCTACTCCTTTTTTTCATACGCATGGCTTTTAAATGATAGACAGGATAATGAGTGGCCGTAGGACATATGCCACACGTACATACACACACACACACATACGGTTGTGCGTACCTTTATACTCTACATACAATGCGAACTGTCAACAAAAGTCTTTCGAATGTACGCACATAATCAATTTCAATTTGTCTGTGAGAGAAATGACAGGTCGACAGGCTTACACCGTACTACAAAACCAGGAAACAAATGAAAAGAAATAACCCCCAATAACTTGCCCTATTAAAGTGTTTACTAAATATTGATTAATGGAGTCAATTGAATGTTTAAAATTTTAAACTAGGCCCAATCATTTGCCAATAAAATTTCTCAATTAAGGAGAGAACTAAGGATATAAAACGAAGAAAATTATCTCTCTAAAATAAGCAATAGACAGTCGAAAAACTATAAATAAAACTAAACAATCTCTTTCACGACTTTAAATGAAATACTGTTTTGATACACAGTGTTTTATTAAATATTAAATCAATATTAAACAAAAACTACTTGAAATATTAACGCACAGGGAAAACATAAACAAAACATAATGAGAATTTTTCTTCCTCTCCATCTCTCTAATCTCTTAAAGTAACTGGCTGCCACATGCACTCACAAACACCTTGTGATTACGTTACTTGAAATCAGTTTGCATTATCTGTCTAATTCGATGGAACCTTCCTTCTTGTTTTTTTTTTTTTTTGTTATACTTCGAAATCTAGGCTATGCCTACATTGTGTCTCCCCAACCATCCATCCCTTTGTGCTTTCTATCCTCTCTGTGCTCTCTTTGGTTTTCAGCTTTTGGCAAGGCATTATCCTTAATCCCTGTCAAATCCACCTCAAACACACACAATCAATGTGTGTGTGTGTGTGCTGTGCCGCTGGTGCCTAGGATCAAGGGCTTTAAGCCACAGTCGTCGAGCTTGGTGATTAGCTGGAGCGCAAAAAAAAAAAACAAAAATATAAATTTCCTTCCGGCTAGATGGCTTTTACAATACCCTGCACAGACTTAATACTCTTGAACTTGAAACTAATTTGGCGAATGTTATGCGAGTTGTGTAAATCTTAAAATGATAACTAAAAAAAGGGCTAATTAGATTGTTTACAGTACTTGATGATCCAAAGTAATAATGCATAATGGGATGATTCAAATAGTCTTCCAATGATTCCTATATACTTTCTTATGGCATGAACTGCTGGGTACCGTGGAAGAGAAAAAATATTCTTAGAAGAGGCAAATAGCTTAAAGAAAAGAAATGCGAAAAATGGCAATTTTCACACGTTTCACGTGAGCAAACACATGGAACACCGCCGCTTGGCCCAAAAGTATGCAACGCTTTAGATAAGATTCTACTTGTTGAAGCGGTTCCACATACACAGACACACACACATACCACAAAAACAAGTTGAGGGCGTGCTAAAAACTTTTCATAATTGACGACATGCAAAAATGTCTAGGCCAAGAGCAAGGGAGGGATCCTAATTCTGCCCCTCCTGCTGCTCCAGCTCTTACTAGTTCCCTCCCTTTATGCGCTGGCTGTGGATGATGAAGTACAAATATTTTACGTCATTAATTAGCGAAAGCGAGTGCGCTCAAAACTATTACGTAATGCGATAATACGAAGAGTAGCAGCAGCAGCCGAAGCGGGAACAGGAACAGGAGCAGGAGGAACAGGAGCAGGAGCAACAGCAGCAAGCGAAGTGAAAGAACTATTATGTGCGAAATTTTTTTAATGACGCCGAAAACAATGCAATAGAATCAAGACAAAAACGGGAAGCCCGACACCATTTTTGTAAGCTCTTTTCATTTTACGTTTCGCCCCCTTTTATTTGGTTTGTTTTGAGGCTAATAATTAAATTATTTTCTTGGAAATTTTCTTTTCAGAGACATTAGATAAGTTATTATTATAGAGGATAGGTAGCCCCCTTTCTAGTCTCTTTCCACCCCACAACCCCCTTGGCATGTAATGAGAATTTAAATTTGCAATAAAGTGATCCAAGATCCAAGGGCAGAGGAGGGGGGTGAAGAGGATGGAGAAGAAGGCAAACAAGCAAAATAAATGTTTAGCGAGCATGTGGGAATAGGTGAGAGCTTTTTAGCTGGGAGTGGGGAAGGGGTGGCAACCCAGACAGTGAAAGTGTTGCCAACTACACGACAAGTCTGTGTCTCTCTTTCTCTCTCTCTCTCTCTCTCTCTCTCTTTGTATGTGTGTGTGTGTCTCTGTGTGTCTGTGTGTAAGTAAGTGTGTGTGCGTGCGTGCGTTAATAAAATGTAATTTTGAAGCGCATTAAAGGCGAATTTTGTGCAGAGTCAGAGACACAGAGAGACACTGCTGCTACTATACTACACACACACACAAATACAACATGCATACATATATATGTTATGTCTGCGTATTGTAACTGAAGTAGGATTAAAATATATGTAAGTATATACACAGCAGCGGTGGCAAAAAATCTCATGTTCCTAAACTTGAAAACCATAAGCAAGAGCTCTAAAGTGAACTTTCACTTTTAAATACATACATAGGTATATAAGTAAGCTGTGGTTGAAAAATTCAGGTAATAACTCTCAAAATTCGCTAAGTCATTTAATACTTTAACGATTTGGTTCTTGGTTTGATAAGATTTTTAATGCAAGCTTTGGTTTAAAAATTAAAATTTCGTATACTGGAGGAATGATCTTAATTAAGTACAATCGCTACTTAGGTCTGAAAATGATAATCGATATATAAAAAAGGTAGTTTTTCCAAAAAATATTGTATATTGAGGAGACAGTCAATGAAGGTTTATTCTAACAGAGAGCTATTAACTTTTGACAAAGCAGAAATTGAAGCGAAAATTTCTGGTGAAATTGTTAGGTGGAATCCAACACCCACATAAACAGCGAGACATAACTACGGTAAGCACACCAAGCTGGCATGCTGGCTCACTGGTTGACAGAGACGTACACACACACACACACACACACACAAACACACACACACTCATATAAATGCTTATTAGCATTAGCAGCGCATTATGAGCATTCATACAAATACACAAATACCGCATGCCTCTCATGCCTCGGTTTGCCTAGTGTCCTGGCGCCGTGCGAGATGTCTTTGCGAAATCTCACGTATACACAAACACTCGCAGACTAGCACACACGCACACACACATACAGACGCAGACACACATACAGTGACATGGCTGCACATTAATGCACACAGACTGAGAAGGTAGGAGCAGTTGCAGTCATGTTGGTTGGTGCTGGCTTGTATTTTACTTTGACCTGGCATTTGGCATCCTTTGCATCTGCATCTCCCTTTTGTTATTGGGTTTATTGGCATTAGCTCTAGCTGGAACCCTTTGTGGGTGTTAAGGGTGGCGTAAGAGCTTTAGGTGTCAGTTGGGTGCGTAGGTGGGAGGGCGGGGGCGTATATATATCCCTTTCTGATTTTACATAAAGAGAGAGTTATGTAGCCACAATTACAGCAAAAAGGTGTATGTTCTTGTTGCTAATCAGTTGCTGTTGCTGTTGCTGTTGCTGTTACTGCTTTGACTTTGACTTCTGTACAACTGTACTTAATTCACAATTGTGTTGCCTACTTTTGTGCTGAACCCGTTAATTGCCTTCCTGTTGTCATGACAGATCAATTAAACTGGCCTAATTGAAACTTTCACATGGCATTTGGGTAATTATTCTGTTTGTTTTTTTCTCCCACTCTTTTGGGTTATTTAGCCACTTTAATCTATGAGTTTAAAACTTTAAAACAAATGCTTTCCATTAACCGGAAATGACGTTTTTCAGCTGTTTTTTTTTTCACACTTGCAGCAGCAGCTGCTTCAGACTTTTCACCATCGATAACAATAGGCGGAAGCCTTATTAGGAGTGCTCCTTTATTTAAATGCCACATGAAAGTCTCTCTGTATGTGAGTGTGTGTGTGTGTGTGTGTGCTTGTGACGCCTTTTGTAGTCATCACAGTGGCTCCATTGTTTTAACTGTTCAGCTCCTCTTAGACTCTGCCACCCAGTCAGTCTCAGTCTCAATCTCAATCCTAGTCTCAACTATGAAACGCTGCAAAAAAAAGTAAAGAGAGGTGGGTAAAAGAACAAAAAAATGTCAACCAACTCTTTTGTTGTTGCCTTTTTTGTCATTGAGTCCACCACAACTCATCGTGTATGCCATTTGCTGCTGCTGCTGCTGCTGCTATCAGTTGGAACTTTTCATTACAGGACGAACGACCAAAACGGCCAAAACCAACTGTCAGTTGCCAGTTTTGCACCAACCCACCACAAAGAGAGAGCCGCACCAGTTTGTGTGTGTGTGTGTGATAGTATGGGTTTTAATCAAACGTCTAAAAACAGCAAAACATGTCAACGCCTTTCATCTTAATAAGACATGTCAAGGTGGTAGTTATGAAGAGATAAGCAAGTACGACTAATATAATAATTTCTTACTTTTTAGAAGTTTCCTAAAAATTTTTCAAAATCTATTACTCTAATCTTTAATAGAAATCAGATTTTTGATTGTAATTGAGACATCGAAAACTAGTATGCCTAAATACTGTTAACATTTTTCAATTCGTTCTTTTCTCTAACTCTCAATATTCCCAAAAGAGTAATTTGCCCAATTTCTTATCGAGAATATAAATATTAGAAGAACTTTCCTAAATAAAATTATTAAAATATCTGATATCTATTGTGAGCATAGTGATAGTGACCTTAAAAATTGAAATTTTGAAAGTTTACAATATTTCTTGGGGTGCTGCTTGGCTTAAGCTCGTATCGAAAATCTGATCAATCGATTCTCATGGCTTTTATTTTGTTGGCTCTCAACTCCATTTCTTGTTGCACTTCAACAAATTGTCGTCTTGAAATCTGATTTTCTTTTACCATTTCATTTCGTTTGTTTTAAGCAAGATAAAGACTTGAACGTGCTCACTTTAAACACGCTAAATTAAAGGCACATAGTATGTGGAGTGAAAAAGGAGAAGATGATGATGGTAGAAGGCATACACTCGAAGAACTTTAGGGCGAGAAGAGTAAAGTGAAGGATGGGGGGAAGGATTGAGGGGGATTGAGCGCATCAACTCAACCGGCTAAGAAATTGATGGGCAACCGAGACGAGAGACAGGACATCAACTAATTGAAATTGCGCGCCAATTTTGTGGCTAGTTGGAGGGAAAGTCGCCTAGTATGCCAAAATGCCACCATACGTCCGTTCATTGTCCGTCCGTAGAGCAAAGCGAACGACTCGCACGAGCAACCGACCTAATCGTCATCAGTCGTGAAGTCGTACTTGTTCGGCATCTTGCATTCCTCGTATCCTAATGGGTCATGCGCAGAGATACCCGACAAAGTTTTGCAATGGACAGGACACTGTAGAAGGATAGAACAGCTGTGTGTGTAGCTATAGCACTGGCTCGTGCGTTGTCGTGGGTCGTGCGTTGTCGTTTCCTCGTGTCCTGTCTGTGTGCGTGTGTGTCTGTGTGTGTGTGTGTGTCTGTCTTAAATTTGCCAGCCAAAACATCCGCGAATGCAGTCAGTGTCGGTATTTGCAGCGGGCAACGTGTCCTATGCGCTCAATTCCGCCCGTATATTTCGTTATTGTACGTCTCATAGACGTACATAGTCGTCATCGTTGTCGTCGTCGTCCTGTCTCACTGATCAAAGTTCTCCAGTGTAAGCATCAGAGTCGGAGTCGGGAATCAGCAGTTTTGACCCAATGAGCCGTTGCCGCCGCCGGTCTAATAATATTGATACCCGCCTAACAACGTGAAACTTTGTTTGTTTTCACTTTATTTTCTATTTACGGGTTCGTTTCGACCCACCAATAAGTCCCCCACCCGAACAGCCCATCCGCCGTTCCTTTTTGGATATATTCTTGTTGATTTCTCTGTTGTTGTTGTTATTCTTTTCTATTTTTTTTCGGGGTTTTTTTTTTTTTGTGGATTGCCGCGTGTTGCTGTCTGTTGTTGTTGTGCAGAAAAATTTTTCGCGCGCGTTTTTTGTTCTTAAAAAAGAGAGTAAAATCAATTTTTTGTTGTTTTTGGTCTTGGCAATCAAATCAAATCAAAAGTGAGTTGTGTGAAAAGTGTTTAGAAGACCCACCAAATAAAAAAGAAAAAAAAATGGGCTCGTCGGAAATTCATTGAGAAAGTTCATTGAACAAAAAATTATTGCAACCCAAACAAATTCAGAAGAAACGAAAATAGTAAATATCTAAATCAGATTGGCTTAAATAGAAGACATATTGAATTGACACATATCTGCAATTTGCATTAGTGTGTGAGCGGTGAAAATAGAGGTAAGATGAGACGTTCTTTCATAAGATTTTATCAAATTTTCGTTTTTATTATCAAAATATATTTCCAATTTAGATTAAGTGAACAATAAAGTTAGTTATCAGTAAAGTTTCAAATCGATAGTCGATACCACTACGATCGAAATATCGACATCGACTTATGGACAATCGAAAAGCTATGACGACAAACTGTAATCGATTTTCATTAATCGATAACAAACAACATATTGACTTTTGAATGTTGACTCAGTTTTCAAGAAAAAGCCTAGAAAGTTTTAATGAAGGAATTGAAATAGATGTTATCGAAATCAAAACTCTATTAAGGACACTAACAAGCTGATCAATTTACAACCCTCATTCGATTGTCACTCATCGATAACATTTACAGGATGTTGAAATATTAATTTGTAACAACAGGCGAAACAAATTTTGATCAATATGTACATAATATTTATAATCGAAAATCGATAACAAAATTATTATAAATCGTTTGTACAAATCGTTTTTGATTATCTGCATTTAAAATATCGGAAGTTATTTGCAGGTAGACTTAACTTTTAACGTTTTAAGCATTTTAAAAGGTAAGATTAAAAGCTCCTACTTATAGAAACTCTTTCATATGGGATCCGTTTTTTATTGATTACTGTTGCATACATTCGTTTTAATTTAATATCGTTTATATTTTGTTAACTATTTGAGCGTATTAAATATGCTTCACCTAATTCAAGATCATAACCAAAGTATCTGTTTGACCCTTAAGGTATGCTATTGCATTTGATGTCGATATTTTTTGCCCATCGAAGGATTCAGTCTCACTGGATGAGCAGTAAATTTGATTTTAAAGTACAGCCGTGACAAAAAGTGCTTAATTGTGGTTAAGCTAGTAAATAATTCTGATTTATTTCAATTCAATATTCATCTAGCTGTGTCTCTCTCTCTCGTTGTCTTTTTCACTTTCTCTATGTGTGTTTGTGTGTCACTCCATTCTACATATGAATACCTCACACTCTTACTCTCCCTTTCTGCAATGCAATTTGCAGTCTATCAAAAATGCCGTTTAATTTACATATTTTGTCCATCTTCGAACATTATTTTACCCAAGGGACTAATTCGATTTTACAAAAATCGCAAAAATCCTTTTTCAGTTCCAACGCAAAACTTATATGTACATATATACATATAAAAGTATATTGTATGTAGGTTTATTTGTGTGCAAATATATATACATATATATGTATAAGCATATATATTAAGGTCAAGCCGGAAGAACAAGAACAACAATTTACATTTTACATGATATAAATTTATGCATTGTGCATTTTGGTCAACGAACATTGATAAACAGCACATACAAAAGGCTGACGAGGAGGGGCGTGGTTGCTTATTGGCACTAGGAGGCAGGGTGGTTGGTTTGGTTTGGGTTGGGTTGGGTTATTGGTTGCATTTTATATTTTAATTAAATTAAAATGTGTTTATTTATGCACTTAAGTTGCAAATACAGCAACAACAACAACAACAACAACAAATAACTAAAACAAGAGTAATAACAAAAATTTCAAAATAAATAATACATTCTATAATAAACAACATTTCAGTATAGCAACAGCGGCCAATGGGCGCTATGAAAGTTTCATTTGGTTGGAAAGGGATAATGATAATAATAGCACTTATTATGCTTACATCCAGCTGGTTACATATTTGAATTATTTAGCTTAACTATTATCAACAGAAGCGGTTCATTGGTTAATGATAGATATAGAAATTCTTTTGGTTTTGTTTTGGGAATCCTCCGAAAATATCGAATCATTTAAATTTTTGGAATATTTTTAGTATGAACATAGAAACATAAATCTTGAAAATAAAGAGTCATATTAAAGTCATCCAAAACTTTTGAAATGTTAACGTTTAAATCATAAAGATAAAAAGTTTAGAGTTATTGGATTTTAAATTAATATATTTTTGATATCTATTCTTTTCAAAAAGGTTTGATTATGTTGATCAGTAGTGTGCATGGCAGAGAAGGAAGCATTTCTGATCAAAAAAGGTTCATATGTTCTTAATTCTCTTCTCAATCTTTTTCAAGACCTCAAAACCACCAAACCTCAAATGCACTGAAGACATTGTATATTTTGAATACACCTGGCTATTTGGGGCCATAAGATAGTTAAATTCGCTCCTGATTAATGCAAATATGTTTGAATGCAATATGCTTGGTTGGATTTGGCAAAAAGGATTGAAAATGACATTGGGTTTTTGGGTTTTAAATCAACAAATATACATATACATATGCACATACATCTGTGAATCCACCAATTGTTTGTCAATAATTCAAGTTAAGCGAAATTAAAAACCAACAAAACAGGAAAGGTAAAAAGAAAGTTTTATTGCAAATTGTTAAAACCATTCAAGTGAATGGTTGAAATGATTCAAATACCTATACGATATTTAGCATTTTGTTGATAATCTCTCAATTAGCATGCAATTCAAGCAATTCCAAAGCAATTGCTTCAGTTCGCTCTATTCGGTATCTCCCACTCTCTCTCTTTCTCTGTCTCGCGCTCCTTCTCTCTTGCTCGTTGTTTTTGCATCATTTGCGTTCTTCCTATCGCTTTCTCTTTCGTTATAGCCTTTGTAGTCTTGGTTTGTAGTTTTGGTTATTTCTGAAATGCAAAATGTTTGCAAAATGAAAATAAAATATTTATGTCATCTATTTGCTTACTAGGTAAGAAGAGTAAGATAAAGAGAGAGAGAGAGTAAGAGTAAAGAGAGAGATATACCAAACACAGAAATTCATTCATATATCGATATACATATACTTGTGTGTGTGTGTGTGTGTTTGTATGTGTATGCATGCGTCGCAAATCCCTTTTGATTATTCCTGTGCAAAGTTGTGCATTTCGCTTTTCGAAAAATAGCGCAAATAAATAAGCAAAAACAAATTCGAATTCTAATATACCGATATTTATATACCCTACATGATCATCATCTCGTAAACACTTAGTCCTAAGTGCTCAATAATGTAGCCACTTTAAATCTATATATGGATTAGCTTGCAACTTGGAAGAATTCTACAGGACGAGGGATTCTTTCTTCTTATTTTTTAACTATTTCTCAAAATATTATCCATTTTATCCACCTAATCGAATTTAAGTGTCAACACAATTTTAAATTTATTTCAAATTACTTAATTAAAGAAACTAATTAATCTAAACTAAGAGTTCTTTCTTTAGTTCTCTAACGATCAGTTATTGAAATGTTATTCCAAGTTGTGAAAAAGGCAATAATTTAATGAAAAATTTATTAAAAATTCCCCTTTAAATGTTGCAAACACTTAATTGCATCTAATATATCCTGTTGATTTTGGGCAAGAGTATGGGTTCGAAGAAAAAAAAATACACACACACACACACACACACATACAAACTCTAAAATGCAAGTCATAAAAGGAATTTTTTCGTAAACGGCAACAACAAAGAGTGCAAGAGCAACAGTAACTAGGAATCAAGGAAAACCAGGAAAAGCATAACTAAATAATGCAAAAAGCACATGCATACAGTCACAATAACACACACACACACACTAACAAAAACGGACATGGACATGGAAAATGGCAAAGGAAACGGATCGTGTGTCACTCGAAGCTGTTGCAATTGAAGGTGCTGTCGGTTGTTGTTGGTTGTTTTTGTTGTTTTTGTTGTTGGTTGCCGTTTACCCATTGCGGCAATTGTTGTCGTCGTTTTTGTTGTTGCTGTTGGTCGAGCTTAGCTCTTTTTTTGTTGTAAGTTTGCTTTTCTACTTCAACACCCAAACCTCTCTCGCCACACTGTTCATCCCCAGTCTCCCGTTTACCTGTTTTTGTAGGTTTTTGGTACTGGATGGGCAATAAAAAAAAAACTATTTTTGCAATATACTGCCTGAATGCACCTGCCATGGCCTTCCACTTTCAGTTATTATTTTTTTTTCTTTGCAATCCAATGCCATTGCTTGCCGCAATCTCATTTGATCACTCACCTAATTCTAATATTACTTTCGGGTGAAAGTTGCAAAACAGAAATGATGAGAATATAATTTGAATTTGAATTGCAATTCTAATTAATGAGCAGAACATAATACACATGCTCTTTGTGTGCATGTTTGGTCTTTGGTTCTTATCAAATGAAAGGCTAACTTTGGACGATATCGAATTTCCAATTGCCAATTAGTATTACTCATACGACTTGTTGATTGACAGAATGTAGGCTCATATCATAAAGATGCATGTAATTTCGGTTGTCTTACCTTGAAGTGCAGCAGCAACAAGAAAGAATAAATTTTTGCAGAAATCGTTTTATTTGGCTACTTACATCATGTATTCTCCATTTTCCATTTCATGAAAAACTAATGTACTATGGGCTAATACTCTATTCTTTTCCACTGAATGACATTTATAATCAAACAATAAAGAAAAATAATATTATTTTATTTGTATGGAATGCTATACAAGTTTAATGTTCTTTTAAGCTTTTGTGATTGGCAATAATATTACGCATACGACATGTTGGCTAGTTTGTCAAAGCGACAACAGCATGACGAGTTGATCAGGAAAAATTACAAAGCTTAAAACAGGTAAGATAGAATAAAAGAGGTTTTTAAATGTTTTTCTAATCAATTTATTTTTTATAAACTTATCCATTTATCCAAAGTTATATAAAGAACTCATATATTTTGTTCGTTCTCTAATCTGGTTGCAGAAAAGTTAATAAGTTGCAGTAAAAATCAAATTAGTTCATCGTATATGTACTAAGTGAATTTACTTTACTTGAAAATAGTTGGTTTTAGTTAGGGTATACGAAATTTTGCATTGTTCAAGTTGGCCAAAACTTGTTTATGCTGTTTGCCACATTCTTTTCCTTTATCTCTCACTCTCTCTCCTCTCTCTCTCTCTCTCTATTCATCTCTATCTTATGGCTCTATCTTTGTCATGAATGTATGTACATTGATTTCTTATTTTTGCAATTGGCTTGACTTGTTCGATTTCCAGTAAAAATTCCTTATTCCTGTTTTATTTTTCTTATTTTTAAGAGTGCATGTATGTGTGTGTGTGTGTGTGTTTCTTGCCTTTTATTTTGCTTGCTTATAAAATGTAATTCGAGTTTTGGCCTTTAGCCACAATTGAACATTTTGTTATCGTTGCAGTGGAAATTTACATACATGCCAACCGGAAAAATGGTAAATAAAATTAAGGATATTTGCACATATACGTACAATGACGTATGTGTGGGTTAAACCAAAATAAGTTAGACCAACGAACCATAAGAGTGATTGAAGACTGAGATGGAAAGGGGCGGAGAGATTTCATGTGGTTTTTAAACATACTATTCCTTATCATAAGCATGGTCGTTATCAACTGGTTCGCACTCTAGACAAACTATTAGTCTTTAAATCAATTAATATACCAGAAACCATTCATAATCCCCAATCATTTCCTTCCTTTTGCTCTAGTGCCTTGAGTTATCACGTAGCAGTGTCAACTGTCTGTCCAGTGTCTGGGTAATTCGCTCATTTGTTAACTCAATTATAGGCGTAATTACAATCACCTCACCGACTCGACCATAGTCTCAAATTGAATTTAATATTAATTAACTAATTTATACGCTTGCTACCTGAAACTTTTAATTAACTTGCGCCTAACGGTTGAAAATGAAACACGCTGATGAGGAACGCGTGAGCTCTACTTGGGTTTGGGGTTGGGTGGACTGTTGCTGCAGTTGCTCTTGAAGAGGTGCTCAACTGGAATTTCATTTGATTTGGGTGACATTTGAGGCAATCCCACCGCTTCCTTTCCCTCCCCGTCCCGTCTTTTAAATGTCCCATACAGTCTTTGGTCTCTATTCTCCATTCAATCTCCTCGCTCCCAATTGCTTCATCTGTTTTCTGTTCTTCTCAGCTTTCAGCAGGATACACTTGAAAGTCGTACACGTGCCATTCGCCTGCCAGCCGCCTGGCCACCAAGGAATATTTTCCTCTCTCCCACACCCTCTCTTGGTCTCTCGCTTTTCCCCTATATATATATATATATTCGATGTGCAACGTGTTTTTCCGGTTTAATACCTTTCTCAGCTGAAAAACACTAACTGTACAACACCAACAAAGACAGTAAAAATGAAAACAGAAACAGAAATGGATGAAGCAAGAACAGAGTTAAGAATAAAGAAACAGAAAGAATGAACCAAGTACAAAAAACACATCACGAGTAAAAAAAAAAAAAAAGAAATATTAAAACCAAGGCTTTGTATACTGAGAAAAATATTTGTTGTCATTCGTTTCGCCAACTTCTGTACCCAATTCCACTTCATATGCAAATACTCAAGTTTTCTTCAAACGGAAAGCCTAAAAGTATGCATGCAATTATTTAATATGATCCAACTTAAAACCAAAAATTTTTGCCTCCCACAATAATGATCATATTCTGATTGCATTTTTCTGTTGTCGCAGTATGAAAGGTCCTCAGTTTCGAAGAGTATTAAATAGGCACATTTTATCACATCCAATCATGTCAATATAAATTGCCCCTTTTTCCGCCGGGTTGCAAAACTTTTCCGGTTTCAAAAGCAAAACAGATTGTCAAAAAATTGTTCACTGCCAATTTGCATATGAACAATTTATCTAGAAAATTGCAGCAATTTGTTTGACAGTGTATATCTTCTACATATGCTGCAGTTAAGCACGCGCTGCCTCATGTTACGAGCGTGACACCGAGCGCTTTCTAGATGCGGCAAATTCCACCAAATCTAGCCGAATCCTCTAACCCAAATTCAAAGACAAAAAGAACAAACAAATTTCTAGAATTTTTTTAACACTTTGATATAAAAGGAAGCATTGCCTCTTGTTACCCAGGAAAAGCAACTGTTCATTTTTATATCGATATCGGCAATGTGGACAGACGGGCTTAAGCAAACCTATCGATATATTTAGATCTATCTCTCTCTCTCTCTCTCTTTGTTGGTGTCACTTTACCTCGGCTTCTCGACTGTCTGTTTGTCTATGTATGTGTTTCTGCCTTTTGTTGTTTGTTTAGTTAGGCAAGGCCCATGGCCACGCCCACACCTTTTGCATTCTTTTTGTTTTGCTTCTTTAACCGCCATCTCCTACAATGTTCGCTCAACTTCTTCCTTTTGCTCACCTCTTCTTCTGTTACGCCATGACAAAGTTCTGGTTTTGGCTTTGAATTTAGCTTTGCCTTTGCTCTGTTTTTCTCACTTTGCCGTGTCGATTTTCTTTATTTTTCTTTTACGCTTTGTGAACAACATTTTCGTTGTTTTTTTTTCGTTCCTTTCTTTGATTGTTTTTACTGTTGTTTATTCTCTGTTGGGCTCAGTGTGTCACTGTGTTAAAGTTGCCTCTTGTTGTTATGGTTGCATTGATATTGCCATAAAAGGCTTAACCTAAGCCCACTGCCGCCCCCTACTGGCTATGCGGCCCAAGAAAATCTTCATGCAATTATGTAAAGCTATTGAAACAGATATCCTTGTGAATAAAATCGGAAAATAAAACCAAATCAGCATGTAGAATAAAATATCAATCAAGTAAGTAATATCGACGTTTTGCAGGGTAACGGGAATGTCTTGAAATTGGAAACTAAAAAACGATCTTTTATTTATTGAAATTGCTTTCTCCTAAGTACAGAACAAAAAACTTAAATGCATTGTGCTTAGTTCAGATATCTTTTCAAGGAGAGTACTTTGCTCTTTGAGTGCAATTCTCACCTTATAAAAGGCATTGTTAAGGCTTTTTAAAAAAACAGTCGCTTACAAGAAAAAAGGAAATTTCAAAGAGCTCAGATCTTTACTAGTCCAGTTAAATTTCAGATAAGTCATATCAGTTGAAATACTAAATGTGTCAAAATTACATTTTCACTTAAAGTTAAGGTTAATATGATGAAGAAAGGGTTTAAGTTACTATTTAAAACTGTTTATTTTTCAGAGTAAATCTAAATGATTGATCAACTTTATAAGGGTATATCCACTTGGCTGTATAGCTGAACGAAAATTGTTGTTTTGCTTATTTTTTTGTATTCAACTTCACCTGAAATCGCGTGCACGAACATTTGCTAAATTTTTCGCTTTTTGTACTTGGTTTTTATTTTTATTTTTGTTGTGTTTTTTTTTGTGATTTCCGATTGCGTTTATGTTTTACTTAAATTCCCTTTAACCGACCTCAACATCCGTTTCAGGAACCCATCGCACCCACCGCTGCCGCCTTTATGTTGTGTGTCCTGGGGCAACTTTTACGCAACGCCCACTTTTTTTTTTGCGAGTGAATTTTATGCTGTTGCTGTATTTTGGTTTTTTTTTTCGTTAGGGTTTTCCGTGTGTTACCGTTGCGGGGATTTTCATTATTTTTATTTGCACTATCACGTAGCAGAGCAAATGAAGTCGTAAAACGTTTTGATCCCTCTTCGCCTCCGACCGACCATCCTACTTTACATTACCATGCCATTGAACCGCCCACTTTGAGTGGGCGTAACTGAAGTGTGTTCAATAGATTTCTCCATTTCGTTTTTTTATTTTTATATTTTTGGAACACAAATTGTTAAAGTTATATATTCTAATTACGAGCGGTGAATTGGTCTTGGGTTTCGGTTTGATTAAGATGCGGCACATTTAAATTATGCACCAACTGATGTAGGTAACTGGCACGACAGTCAGTGGGATGGGATGGGATGGGATGGGCCGAGGTGGGGTGGTGTGGGAGGTGAAGGCGGTCGGATGCGGATACGGATGCCGACACGGACGCGTCGCCTAAGTGGTTTCTCATTTAGCTGCGACCCATAAATCAAGCATTAAAGTAAATAAACCAAACAAACAAAACAAATGAAAGAGAGAAAAACAAAGCGAAAGAGCAAAATGGGAATGAAAAACGTGTCCAACAAGAAGTGCGAAAAAACAACAACAACAACAACAACAACAACGAAAGCTACAGCAATAACAAAGTGCCATACCGGAAGTCGAATGTTTGTTTGTTTATTTTCTTATTTTTTATAGTAACGAAATTAAATTGCTCTTACAAATGATTTCACTCCAAATATTAAGATCTTGATTTTTCTTAAGCATGAGTCACTTGTGGAATCAAAGATAGAGTCAGTCAGGATATATACTAGGGTTAACTTTTCATTCCCAATCTCTCTTCATTCAAAAATCTTTGTAAGACTTGGAAATCGAGTAAGAAAATTCAATCAAATCCTTTCTGCTTACTTCATTTGTCAAACTTTCCACTGTATTCAATGGATATCTCATGCCAAAAGAAAGTGTATGCGCAAAAGGTAACACTTAAGCAGCCAATGACTAAAGGCAAAAGCCAAAGTAAGCGGAAACATAAGAAAAATCGAAAGCAAGGACAGAGAAAGAGTGAGAGAGAAAAATAACCGAAACCAGAGCAAAAAAAAAAGAAGTAGAAGAAGCTGAAGAGAACTTTTTAACATTTGCTGCTTGAAAATTAATTAAAAATCATATAAATTATTTGACTGTAGAAAGAGAGAAACCGAAGAAAGAAGAAAAGGAAGCCAAGAAGTGTAAAAAAAACAAGAACAGAAATGCGAAGAACAGTCTGGCTCATTAGCTTGCCCTGTCATTTGTCAAATGCGAATGAATGCCTCAACCCACTGTGAAGGGGAGTGTCCCCCTTTCCACACTTTCCTCACCCACGGTAACCGACAACAGTTAGTTAATAACAGAACATTGCCATTTGTATTTATTTCAGTTCTTGCGTTTTCTTGTTTTTTTTATGTTTCATTGAGAAAATTTAATTTAGAAAATTTCGTTGCCTACTTTGCGGGGGCTTATGATGAAGATTTACAGAACTAATAACAACAATTTTGCATCCTCAACAGATGCTTAAGCCCTTTAGTTTTGAGCCTTTTGTGGTTTATGGCAATTAAATAGCCTTAAATGGCATTCACAGACACTCACACACACACACACACACATACATAGACATGGTATATGTAGGTGAGTTTAGGGGCTTAGGCCATGAAATGAGTTAAACTCTCCATATCAATGCGTAGGCTCTTGACCTTTTCGTTCGTTCTCTCTTCTTTTGGCTGCCAGATTAATTTATTTCCATAGATTTGCACAATATGTAAGGCGTCGGGCCTATAAGCCCTTTGAAATGACCTAGGAAAACCATTTCCCCTTGCCACTTCCATCCCTGCCATGCCACAGAGAAAAAAAGGTGCATTAACTGCTGTAGCAGAAACCAAAACCGAAACCAAAGCTAATGCTCATGATAATGGCTCAAGAGATGCTAAACATGGGCGTAGACAGCCCTCTCCCTATTTCATTGAGGGATTCCATGTAAAAAATTCACACCAATTTGTGCTCGCTTTATTACTTATCAGTCGATTAACAATTTTCCAACAAAACATTTTTCGCCTAAGCCTCTGGTCTGGTCTGGTCTGGTGTGGTGTGTGGCCTACATAATTTGAGCATATGATGATAATAATGATGCTGCCAAAATGAGAGCAAGCATAACAAAACAAAACAAGAAAAAAAGAAGCCTTATCATTGCTATTATCGATGTAAGTAGCAAGCTTAAATCAGGATAAAGACGCCTTTTCAACTCCATTCTTCTACTTCAAATGACTAAGCAGAATTGACTATGTCGAAGTTCTTGTTGTTTATTATTGATTTTGTTGCCATATTTTTTGGTGTGACTTCAAATTAAGTACAACTGAGCGAGAAACAGTGTGAAAGGGAGAAGAAGAAAGAAAAAAAAAAACTCTTAAATGGGTCTACTGCTTTTGACTCGATGGCAATGTGTGTCACCGCAATGGCTATTAACAACAGTTTGCGCAAATGATACTGCAATAAAGTATAAAAAGAAAACATTAAGAGAGACAAACACAACAGGATAATAGGGTAACGCATACACACTCACACACACAAATACATATCCCTGAGTGTAACCTAAAGCCAACTAACCATTTTGGTCAGCCAGTAGAGAGTAGCCAGTGCCAATGTCTTATGCACAGATTTATTATGTGGCCATAAATAAATTACAGGGCAAGTTGCTCTGGGCTTGCCATTTGCCGCACAAAAACGAAGAAAAAAACAGCAAAAAAACCCTACCAAACCAGCTAGCCAAGGGGGCAGTGTGAAAGGGAGTAAAGCTGGCGATTTATATGATAAGGGTTAAAAGGTCCGACGACAGGCGAATGCCATTTATATATGTATTTTCTATGCTGCTGCTTATTAAAATGCATGAAATTGTTCAACATATCTTATAATTAGTTGTCCAAAAATTATGAGTAGCCGACAGAGAAAAACCAAAGATAGAGCAAACAAATCTAATTACTAATCCAAAAGGTAGTTTAAACTTATTTAAAATGGAATATGTGATCGTTTACAATCCGTACACAAACAGACTTTATATATGCATCACTTGATTTATTCATGCATCACTTGATCTTACTTAGGCTCTGCTTTGGTGATTAGATTCAGCTAGAGAAACTAGAATTTCAAATACAAAATTTCAATTCTAAAGGATATTCTCTTTTGGTTTTAATTCGGACTGTGTAAAGATTATTTCGGCTAAGCGAATTGCCTTCTTTAAGTCTAAATGAACTTTCGTTTACTTTATATTAGTCTAAAGTCCTAAAGAATATTTAATTCCCCATCACTTGGTCATAAATACCCATACCATTATTGATTTAGATGCCAAACTTGTTTCGTATACGTATTGTTATTTTTGTCATTTGCCCTGAAAGCTTCTGTCACATCAGATGGAGGCGTAAGAGATTTCGATATTGCCCATAGTTTTCGCATTCAATTTATGTTAACCTCAAAAGAGTCGTCTGTAATAATTGTTCCCCTCGTGTCTCTACCTTTTGCAAAAAGGGTATATTAATTTTGGTCAGAAGTGTGCAACGCATAGAAGGAAGCATTTCCGACCATATAAAGTATATATATTCTTGATCAGCACGACGAGACGAGTTCAAATAGCCATGTCCGTCCGTCCGTCTGTCCGTCCGTCTGTCCGTCCGTCTGGATCAACGCAAACTCCTCCTAGACCGTTGGAGCTACAGAGTTAAAATTTTGCATGTAGGCTTGTATATACTGCAGGCGTTGTATATCTCGGATTCAGCCAGATCGGATCACTATATCATATAGCTCCCATACAAATCGCAAAGTCACGAACAGTGACTTTTCTTAATAACTTCGTTATTTTCTGAGCTATTGTCATGAAAGTTAATATTGCTGAGTTAATTACACATATAAACGACGGTGCCAAATTTGATCAAGATCGGGTGACTATATCATATAGCTTCCATAGGAACGATCTTTCGAAAACAGTGACTTTTGTCAATAACTTCGTTACTTTTGACGTGATTGCTTTCAAATTAAATATTCGTTAGTTTAATATATCTGTTAATGACTGTGCCGAATTTGATAAATATCGGGTAACTATATCATATAGCTCCCATAGGAACGATCGGTGGAAAACAGTGACTTTGATCAATATCTTCGTTATTTCCTATGCTAAGATTGTAGGCCGTTTTTTCGGAAACATTAGCCTTTTTAGATAAAACGTTTTTCCACTTTGATGGCTATAGGTAAGGAAAAAGATACCATAAAAGTTGCAAGGGTATACAAACTTTGACGCGGTCGAAGTTAGCCCCGGCCCTCTGGTTTTTTTTTCTAACCACTACAACTTCTTGCCTAAGGCTTTAAACAAGCAAAAACAACTGCCAAACTTGGATGTAATGTACGTGGGAGTTGGGTCTTTAATTGAAAGCTGTGCGGTTGAATAAGACAAACACCAAGAGAGTGTGAGGAAGAGTGAGGGAGAGTGAGTGAGTGAGAGAGAGAGAGAGAGAGAGAGAGAGAGAGGGTGAGAGCTCAGCGAAGCGGCAAGACCAAAATCCGTATCCGTATTCGAAATCCGAATACGAATCCGGCCCCAGTGCGCTTTGAGTGACAGGGGCTATCAGTGCGTTTCGATCACACAGCATCAAGGACCAAGGACCCATGTCATGCCAGATGACTGCGACAAGCAGCACCACAGCCAGCATAGCCAACAACGCTGGCTAGCAACGTCAGCAAACAACAACAGCAACAAAAGTGCCAAAATAAATAAATTAAATTGTTGAAAAATGTTGCAGGTTGTGTTACCCCATGGCCCTAACAACAAGAAACGAACAAGTCGCAAAAGTCGATGAAGGAAAATAAAGAACGAGGAGCGGCAACAAATAAAAAAAAAAAAAACATGTCGCATGTTGCATACAAAATGGCAACGAACTTGCCCAAAGTTGATTTCTATTCTCGCACGTGTTCTCCTGTTGCCAAATACAACAGTGTGCGGAAGGAAGGTTCCATATCGAGCTACTTTTCGATTCGTTCAGGCGTGCACTCATTAGGAATATGGATTCAATTATTTTGTCCACAATATATATACATATATACTGAGTTCTATCACTTTTCAGCTCAAGTTGTGTAATCGACTTTGCATTTCTCTTCTTCATAGGCGAATGAGAAAACTTTTCATGTGACTAGAATATAAGTGGTAAACTTTATTAAAAAAAGGGCCCGAAATAAATACTTATAGAGTTTGGACTTTGGCAGTAAAAGTAGAGTGGTCAAAACTCGATTAGCCGTGCCTTCTCATGCTTTGTTCTTTAAACTCAAAGTAAAATTTCACAAGAATTCCAAAATAAACATTTACTACAGTTATGAGAAAAGAGAACCATTTGTAAACATTCCAAGACTCAACAAATGATAATTAGGTTCATGATGATGATGATGTAGATTTGATGATGTTGATGACAATTTGATGAATTTGATTTGTGTGTAACGCATGCAAATCGCTCATAATTGCATTAGCTTCTTGGCACGTTAGTAATTAAGTCAATTTATCATTAACCTGGGCCCATGAAGTTTTTCCTACCCTCGAACCAGCCATCCACTACCACTCCCATTTCCACTCTTAGTCTCCATTCCATACCGTCTTCTGTTGGCCCATGGCAACCGTGGCATCGTGGCATCGCGGCATCGTCCCTAATGGCAGCTCGTTAAATTTATTGCGCATACGCCCCCGTGTATGCGATTTGTGTCGTCCACGAGTTGAGCTGCTTTAAATGTTAAATGCGCAAATTACGGCGCACGTGCCAGCGACTGGGACAGAGAGACCTGAGTTCAGAGTCGTCCTTCCGGGTATCAGGTCTTGCTCGTGGTCTGGGTCCTGGTCTTAGTCCCAGTCTCAGTTCCAGTCTGAAACTGACAGCCGTCACACCCACACCCACTTACACAATGGGCGTGCCACAAGCATCTCACCTCTTGCCTTTAGCCTCTATTTAGCTCGCAGTTCTATCGTGCTTTTGACGGCAAACAAATGCTTTGATATTTATTGCCAGCCTTTGCTAGAAAAGATGTAGGTGAGATTCTTAAGTGCTGCAAGTCAGCTTCGTAGGTAGGTAGGTTCATCATAATAATCATCATCATCATCATCATCATCATCGTCTTCGTCAGAGTCGTCTAGGTTGAATTTTGTCGACCCTGCATTCAACTAGACTTTCTTTTTACTCTCTCTCTCTCTCTCTCTCCCTTAACTAAATGCTACACTTTTATCCTACAGATCTTTATTTATGCGATTGCCTCACCTTTTCCAAAGTGGGCGTGCGGCGTGTTGCATTTAGAAGAGATTTAAGAGATAGTACATTGAAAGTAAAAGCTTGCCATCATCATCATTAGAATAGCTGGATAATTTATATGCAAGTTGGGCATAAGCATTAGAAATTCTTGTTGGTTGTAGCAAATTGTTAACGAAATATTAAGTAAGATATAATTAGACACATACAAATATATGTATGAAGCATGTTCTCTTCTCATACTAAACGTATACAGAGCCACTGTACGACGTATAAGAACAATGAATCTGTTGATTAAATGGATCAGATTATTTTACGATTGTTTTAGTCAGTTTAACTACATGAGGCAGATCAGGTGCACGCACATTTCCTTTTTATCTCTATTACCGAAACAATCAAATTTTCCTCTCTCTTTCATCATGGCAATTGACAATGTTTGAATTAGAAATGAATAAATGAATACACCCCCAAATAAGGGGATCAATGAAAAGCTGCGTATTTCGCAGCGAAACTAAAACCAAAACCGAAACTAAAGCTGACAAATGAGAAATGAAACATTTTCATGAATTAGTTAGCGTTTCTCTTTCGCTCAGTCACAATCAACAACTAATGGCCAATGGGTGACTAGGTCAGGTCAGGGGCTGAAGCGGGGCAATGGCAGAATCATCGGAGGCTGGGATTTTTAGCTCGTATTGCGTTTTCGATGTGTTTTTTTTTTGTTTTTCCTTTTTGCTGTTTGCCTTTCGCTGCTGGAAAAAGCCAAACACAAAATTGTGAATTGAAAGCGCGACACAGTTAAATTTCACGTGACAAGCCAATATTAAATTTGATTCAACTGCAAGCGGATGAGCCATATAAAGAGAACAAGAGAGGGGAAAAGAGACCAAGAATAATGGACACAGGATAGAGGAAAGGAAAACAGAGAGTGAGTGAAAGAGAGAGGGCGAGAAAATGGAGCCAAATCCAAGCCATGGCATGAAATCGATCCCTGCCTTCGGGCGTTGCCTGTCGCTTTTCGGGTTTGGTTTCCGTTTTCATTTCTCTTCATTGCTCCTGCTGCTGATGATGCTTTTGGTGTTGCTGCTGCTGCTGCAACAGCAATTAAAATTGAATCAATTATGATTTTGGCTTTGCAATCTACAGAATGGAGCTGCCATTGGGATGAATAGGAGTTTTGCCGCATACAATCGGGTTGAGTTGGGCTGTTGCTAGGAAGATGCCACGTCAAGTGGATAACAAATGTCAACAGTATGAACTTCTCTCAACATATCCCACAGAACTATGTCGTACAGTCATCCATGCACGCAACAAGAAGCCTGTCAATTCAACTTCATCAATAAGTTATCGATAAGTTACAGTAACTTCTCTGCATTTAGAAACTTGTCTAATGTTCCTTATATAATTATAAAGCTTAAGCTAATGTCGAAAATTGGTTCTAAGTGCATCTAAGCAACTTAAGTTTTGCAATTGAGCGTACAAATTTCAAGGAAGTAAAACAGACTCCATTTGGACAGATTTCTTCTCTGATATAGAATTAGTATCAGCCAAGTATCTCACATACCAATCGAGTAGCAAACTGTGGAGTTCAAACTGAGATATTGGCTTATTATTACCTCTTCAGTTTGGTATGCTTTGTTGCTAACAATTCGATATAGTTAGGCTTATTATCTTAGCACAAAGCACCACATATCGAAATAGTTATCGAGTGCAAGTCATGTCATTTGCAATCGACTTCACTACAATATCGATAAATGTCTACTGCATTCACTATTAACCTATAATCTTGTTCTACCAAGAAATTAATGCCATTATATGGAATAAAAAGAAAATAAACGAAAAGACAAAAGCAACAAATCGACCTGTCAAATCGATAACTCAATAAATCGATAATCTAATAATTTAGTTTAGTAAATTTAGAATTCCAATGCTCTTAAAATTACTAAAAAATCAATAGGAATATAACTTTTAATCTATATTCACAAAGATATTTTGTAGAAAATAAAAGACAAATTTAATAAACACACTTAGTCAAAATAAATTTGCAAATGAACATTGCTTATTGGTTAGCTTGTATCGACAAATTAAACACTAAATGTTAATGCCGGGCGATCAAATTTCGATAACACTGTGATTGTCAATAACTACATACATTGTCAGCATAAAATTGTGTATGGTGAGTGGGGGGAAATCTTGAACCCAATCAAAAATCGCAAATCTCAGTCCATAAAGGATGGCGCATGAATGTGGTAGGGAAAGAAAACTACATTTTCATGCCTTCATTTATGTGTGGGTGTGTGTGTTTGTGTACAAAGTTACTTGCAATTTCTATTCGAATTCCCTATAGAGCTTCCCTGAAACCCATTTCGTTTCGGACACTTTAAACACAACGACAACAACTGACCAAAACCAATGGGCAACCACTAGGACCTGAAGCAAACAAGTTTAAAGCAAACAACTTTACCGTTAACCGTAAACCGTAAACCGTAACCATGACTGTAGCAGTTACGATGTTGGTCAGAGACGGCCAAGTTCAATATATATGGCAGTTGGCGTTGACTTTTGATCGCTTTCCACTCGCACACACACACACACACTCATACAATGGATGGTATGGCGGAAGGGATGGGAACAAAAGTGATGTGTGTTTGTGTGTGTGGGACTGGGGCTACTTTGTAGCCTTTGGGCAAACGTGGCGTATGCGCAATATTTGTATTACAGTTTCATATGCAGTAGCCTGGTTCAGTACGGGATGCCGCCGCTGCTTTTGCCGCCCAGGACACGTGTCCTAGTTGTGTGAATTTATGTTCTAGAACGAGAAAGAAACCCACACACACACACACACACAGAGAAAGAGAGAGAGAGAGAGAGTAAGTGTGTGTACGAGAGAGGAAAAGAGAAGCCGAGGGAAAGAAAAACGGCATCAGTTATGGCTAACGAATGCGGCGCTGCCAGTCGCCCTTAACTCAAATGTACAACATCAATAAATAAAAAAGGCGAAAGGATATAAAAAAGGATAATAAACACGGTCCCCTAAGAAATCTATAACTGAGTGCGCCACATCAACACACACACACACACACACTTATCTATATTGCAACATGCTTCGCTCTGTGTTCGATAAGGATATGTAAGGACATGTTTGTGGCTGCTGCGTCGTGAGCCGTCTCCTGAATGAAACACACGTTCAAATTTAAACGAGTCAAGTTCCTTCTGACTCCCTCCCCCACTTTAAGTGTGTGAGTTTGTGTGTGTGTCTATGTCTATGTATGGTTGGTTGTGCGTATATGTGTGAGGACATAAATTTCCATATGCCAAACGTCTCATGCAATATGCAACATAACTTCGATGAAAAGGCGATAAAACGACGACCAAAAACAAACACCACCACCTCACCTACATCTTTTCCCTGCAGCTACACAGCAACAGCAACGGCAACAGCTATAGATCCCCAACCTAATGTCGATGAATAAAGCAAAAGCTTGCTTCCATCATCATACTAATGGATATCTTGGCCAAATTATGACTGACTCACTGCCGACACTGCCAGTCGTCAGCACCAAAGTCATAAACAGAGCAGAAGAAGAAGGAGGAGAAGAAGAAAAAAACCAAACATGTCTTTGCATGCTCTTCTCAATTCCCATACCCATTCGTAATTCCATTATCGAATTTACAATGGAAGACTTGATAGTCAAATCTAATTATCGATTACTTAATCAACTAAGTTGAATTTTATTTAATTAAAGCAGGCTCTACACTTGAAATTTGTGACTTGCTTTTTTCTAATAATTTCCTAAATAGTAATAGTAACCATAAATCGGGTAAAGGGGAATAAATATGAATGTATGTATTGATGTATTGGCCTTTCGTCGAACGGCTGCATTGAAGTTGTGGCTTAAATAACTGTTCGATTTGTAAAGCATCACTCAATATATATATATATATATTACAGATATTACCAAAACGATTCTCTCTCACTCTCTTCCATCGATTTGCTTTCATTTCCCTTAAGGTTGGCTTTTGTTTTTTGGGCAATAAAACATTAATATAGTCAATGAGCAATTTCGCTGATGGCAATCAAAATTCTCACTCCATTTCCACTACCCCAATCGCCCCCTTTGTGCTCCTTATACTGGGATGGCCCTAAGCTGGCAAACGCATTTGCAAGCTTAGCCCAAAAGCTATGGGATTGGAAAACAACGCGATGGCAATCGGTAGGCAGCAGAGCTGTATATGTATATATAGATATGCATATAAACAGAGAGAGAGAGAGAGAGAGAGAGAGAGCGGGAGAAGAGCTGGAGGACCTTGTGATATGAAAGATGGGAGGTGAATGGTGGTAGGTAACTGGAATTGGAACACGCTTGGCATGGCTGGTTTTGTACTCGCTGTCGGCAATTCGCGAGCACTTGAGCGTGCGCCAAATTAAAACACCGCAAAATGTCAAGTGCCGCAAAAGCCAAGAGTAAGCAGCAGCAGAATCCCTAGATTGGTTGGTGGCGGGGGAGGGGAGAGGCTTTGAGGGGAAATGATGGAAGAGTAATAGTGGGAGAGAAACTGGGGACAGACAGAGCGGAAGAATACGCGAGCGGCGCAGTTATTTTAATGAGCATTAAATGATGTGGCAAGCCGCCCATAAAACCAACAACTCCCCCCTCTGACCTCTCTGGTCGGCTAGCCAGACCCAATCCGCCTTCTTTTAGACCTGCTCCCCCTTCCGCTTTAACCGAACTGCGCCTCATTTACGGCTTAATTATGGCAATCGACAAATATGCACAAAAGTATGCAACACATTTAGCGCAACATGCTTGACAAGGACAACGGAGAAAACAGCCTGGATGGGTGGGCTGTGAGGAGGCGGTAAGTGTGACGGCTGACTGGTGATGGGACGGGGGCAGGTCCTGAATAAATGGGCATGGTTATCTATCTATGCTGGTAGCAGTTTAGGATCCACAAAAATTCATGACATCACTGCAAAATTTATGACCCACACACAGAAATCTAAAATCTTTTGTACTTGCCGGATGCTGATGGAGTGGGGGGGTGGCAAGGAGGTGGATGAGGTTGGTCGGATTCATTGTGCAGCATTTTGTGCAACGAGCTGGCTGCAAGAGCAACTCAAACGGCGGTATGGGAGACGGAGGGGTAAATCGAAACAAATGTTTTAGAGATATTTATTTGCATATTTGCATTTTTTATGCGCTTCTTTCTGTATTATTCATATGCTAAGCGTTTTTGTGCGGGATGGCGGGCTGTTCCGGCGGGTCTGTATAGATTAAGGGCAACATTTGGTTTTCTATAGCCCAGCTTTGGGGCCATTGATTGGGTTTGTAGAATGCCACAAACATCATCTCACACAGAGTAATCGAAAACAAGGCTAAATATGAACTCTGCAAAGCGAATGTCTAATAAATTAAATCCAAAGATCCTTTCCCCCTATTGAGAATTTACCAGAATTTTGATTTTTCCTTTTAATCATTGTGTATTACGAACATAGATAGAACACATTTTGCATTTGATTATGTTTTTGTGTAGAGTACGTTTATCATTCTGCGTGTGATCTTCTCCTTCCTTCTAGCAAATCCGCAAATGTAAAAATTTTGTTTTCGAGGATCCGAGATAGTATGCGCGCGTGTGTGTGTGTGCGAATGTAATTCGATTAGTCTTCTCTTTCCTCTCCTTTAAACAAATTCACAATTTCAACGCTAACGCAAACTCCGATTGGGGTGATCCGGTACCGTTAAGCATTTCATATATAAGTAGTCTAGGTTGTTGGTTAAATGGTTGGGCTCAAATTTCAGGATCTGAACCAAAGCATTTTGGCATCATTTCAACAGCATTCATCAAAATCACGAGTGCTGAAAAATAAAGAAAAATATACAAAACTGGCACACAATTTTCCTCGCTCTGGTAATACTTACTGGTGTCTGTGTGTGGGTGGGTGGGTGGTTGTGCGTGTACATTGAGTCTTTTAGTTTTTGGCTATCGTAAAAAATCTCTGCCTATGCCATTCAGTATCCATTTTGTCTGCGTTTACAAAACCGAAATGTTTACAAAACCGAAAGATTATTTTATTTTATTTATTCCTTACCATTTATCAGTTCATTTTATTATATATTAATTTTTTTTCACTTTGAATTTTGATTTTTTTTTTTTTTTTTTTTATCAAGTCTAAACCATGTTGTCTGCCCTAGATGTGAGAGTAGACTGACTGTAGATAGAACTCAAATTCACATTGTAGTCAAACTGACAGAACACAAATTGGCAGAGCCTACTTGATTAGGTTATAGTGAGCTCCAATCGCTTCGACCTGAATATTCTTTTCGAATCAAACTAATTTCGATTTTCTTGCTTTTCATTTTAGCTTTCCGGTGACAAAAAAATTTCATAAAATAAAAAGGTAAGAACTGAAACATTGAAACTCTATAGATGATGTACAAAAAAAAAAAAAAACAAAATACTCAAACAGCACAATACACACACACACATTGTATACACATATACATGCACATGTATGCAAACGAATCGAAAATGAATTTTCATCTTGCTTCATTATTCATTTGAAAGTGTCATACATAGAATGTTATGTATATATGTATATGTAGATATTTTATGACTGCAATTTCTGCATTTATTATGATACCAAGTGCTATTGAAATAGGTCAAGAATAATGTTATATGAATGACACAGAGAGAGAGAGAGAGAGAGAGAGAGACAGAGAGAGACATTCAAAAAGATAAAGTGCGAGAAGGAGAGTATGTAGTTTAAACGGGTGAGCTTAATGGAGTCGAATGCAAAGAAGAATTGGGAGAATTGCAGACAGGCCTAACTGGCACTTTAGTCAATTAGCTGAGCACATGTTATCTCCCATCTCTGTCTACATGTGTTTTGTCTTTATTCATGTTTTATTTAAATACATTTTGCAAAAATGGGATATATCAATTTAAGTCCAACACTTGCCATGCTTCAAATAAAGCATTCGTTGAACAAATAGTTTGTTCCGTTTCTTTAGGAGTGGGTGAAACATTAATAGATTCAAATCACATCTGACTGATCATTATTATCGTGATTAGATTGATTGACAAAGGCTAATCTGAAAGCTATAGTTAAAGAGATTGCACAATTTTATTGTTGGTTATCATTTATTGTATTTGGTAAGAGCATTGCAAGGACCACATAGTTGTAATTATTTGAATATTTAGTTTTTCTTATTCCTAGAATTTGTGCTTGTTATTTTTGGCCAGGATAAACGTCAACATCACAATATCCATTTGGATATATCTATATATACATATATATTTATTTATATATGTATGTAGAAATGCATTTGTATGAGGCACATTTTCATTTCAATTTTATGTTGCATTTATTTATGATTTCACAATTTTAGTGTCGGTTTTTCTACACCATTTTTTCTATCGTCCCTCTCTCTCTCTGTTGCATTGTCTCTGTCTCTTTGTCCATCTCGTGTAATGGAAATTGGAGCAAAAATAAAAATTTACCAAATCATGTGAAATTATTTATTTAAAAATTGTTTTGTTTTGTTGTTTTTTTCTCTGTTTGCTGTTGTTTGCGAGAATGGCAGTAAACAATAAGCAAATTGTCTATCATATTTGTTGTTTTGTTTTTTTTTTTGTGTTATTTTTCGTGTAGTTGTTTTTTTTTCGGATGTCCATTCAATTTTCTATCATTTCCTGGCGAATGTTGTGGCATTTGCATTTTGGCTATATGCATCGAGCTAATTTATTTATTAGCCTCCAATGAAGTGCATGCGATCATTCAATTTCCCTAACCCTGATGCAAATCTGTTGCAATTATTTATGTAATCATGTACAATGATGATTTGAGGGGCGAAAAAAGGTTTAACGGTTTTATAAACCGAAACTCTCCAGAGAGGTTCTTCCTAATTTCAATGCTGTTTCTTTCTTCTGAAAAGGATTATTTCAAAAGCAGCACAAAAAAGTGAGCAGATTGTCTACCAAGGGTTCCATCAGTAGACTTTTCTAAATAACGAATCGCAATGAACCGCCATACCATATCTTTAACTCTAAAAATCCTGGGAATTACAACTATGTGAAGCGAAAAAAAAATTTCTAAGCTTACAACTTTGAAATCCATCGCTACATCCATACCTACATAATTATATTGATACATTATCCGTTAAGCTATACTTTTTATGCAGTAGAGTCAATTGACTTTAAACACTTCAAACTATATCTATGGATCCTCTATTCATCCCATTCTCACTGAAAAGGCTTTAGATTTGATTTTTCTTTTAAATTGCCATCTAAATTGCAGTCCACACAAACATAAACATGAAATTATCGTGAAATTTGTCGTCGATTCGTTTCTTTATTTTGAAATTTATTTTTGCAATCTTGGCCATGCCTCATTTGCAACAATTTTTCTATGTGTGTGTGCGTGTTTTCCTTCTTTTTTTTTTGCCATATTGGAATAAGAGCAAAACGAATTTTTATGAATATTAACCACCTTTCGGCCTCGTTCGCCTGACAAAGGCTCTCAAGCTCTGCCCACATTTGGCTACCGCCTATTTCTAATGTATATGAGAGCCACTCCAACAAAAAAAAAACCCGCTGGCCATGTTTTTGTGGTACCTCGGCTACTAGAGACTGTTAAGTGGATGAGGTAGGGTAGATGGAATTGTGGTTTGGGGGGAAGTGTACACATCATAGCACATTACCATTCATGAAATGCAATTTCGCAGCCAAAGGATACACAAACAACACACACACACACACACACACACACCTAGAAAACGTAGATACAAAGTGAATGAGTAAGAATGGTTTGGTAAGGGGTAGCTAAAGGAGTCGAAACAAAAAGGACGGAAACGCCACTGGGTGGGGGAGGAGGGTAGGCCAAAGTAAAGTGCTTTTTTTGTTACCTTTAATAGGAACCCATTTTTATGGGGCATATGAGACAATGTTAGAAAATAAGTGACCTGTTCGATCATTCGATCTGCATGATCAATAGCAGCTGTGCCAATCGATATAAATTTTCAGAAATCTAACCGACCTGTCATGGATCTCTCAATCGATATAAATTTCTTTGTTTTTGATTTCGAGTGTTCGCATTGTTTTTTGAATTTGACACTCGTCAGGTAAGTCATAAATGATTTAGTCTTAGTCTACAGATCAAATAAATCAGAGGTAGTTACTGGACTGTTTGCTCTCTCCCTATAATTTCTAGGATATCATTCGAGTCGAGAAACATTTTGTAAGCATTGTATTTTAACCATTGAAAGTTCTCTTCTTGTTTTGCTTCAATGATTTTTAGGCTCACCGCATTAATGTGTGTGTTGGTGTTTGTGTCTGTGTTTATTAGACTCTTGCCCATGTGTGTGTACATGTGCGTGTATTGATATGCATGTGTGTGAATGTCGTGTGTGTGTGTGAGCCAGCCTCAATTATGTATGCATGCGTATTAGGCAAAAAGCAGCAAAGTTATACCCTCCCCCAATCAGACTCTCGCCAATAGATGAGGAGAAAATGTGGAAATGTGAAAATGTGGAAAAGTAGTGGAGAAAGTAGAGAAAAAGAGGTGGCCTGTGTTAATTAGCGTGGCACAAGCGAATGCGGAAAATGGCAACAAAATGCTACAAAATGCGACCAACAAAACTTTTCGCTCGCCATCTCCCTCTCTCTCACACACACTTTCTGACTCTGCCTCTTTTTCTGCGTTTTTTTTTTTTGTTTGTTCGTTTCTTTCTTTCGTTTTTCTTTTTGATAATGAAAATCGAGTCGAGTTGTCGTTGCAAAGTTTTGTGCGAAAAACTTTCATCAAAGGTTACAATTTGTGCCAGGCCTTTTGTCTATTCAGTGTGTGTGTGTGTGCGTGTGGAGAGGGAGATAGATATAGACAAGGAGTAGAAAGGACGAGAAGTTGGCCTGTCATGGACACCTGATTATATAATTACTTGAATATGAAAGAAAACCAAGCTGCTGCTTATTTTGCTTGGCCCCTTGTCTTCACCGTAGATTTTATGAAGAACTTTGGTTTTTGGTTTTTTTTTCATCTTAACCAGCTAGAGGCAACTGTACGCAACTTGTTAAATTATTCTTTGCCTTTCAGCTTTAATAATTCTCAAGTATTTTGTTTCGCATTCAGTTCATGTTCTTTGTCGATGGTATGAGATAAAGAGAGAGAGAGAGAGAGGCAACTGCACTTAAAGTTATATGAAAACAATTTTTCGCAGAATTCTTTGGATGCTAAATGCATACACTGTTATACGATCAGCAAGTATTATTCGATTTTCATAGATAGGAATTGTATTTAAGCTGTTATATGAACTGTTATACAGTCTGCTATTCAAATTGTTGTATGAACTGTTTAAGAAACTCCAAAACCATTTGTGCAAACTGTACTAGAGCAAAAAGTGTTATACAAACTCTTATGTAATTTGGTTTACAAACTGTTATACAAGAACTCAAAACTTCCTTCACAATACTGTCGTGAAAAAGATCTTTTTGCATAAAGTGTTTACTTGTATTGAGCGCTATGTAAACTTTTTTACTAACTATTGTGCAAGCTATTATATCAACTGTTATACAAACTATTTTATTAATCAATCAATTCAAGGAAGAACTTTACTTGCGTGAAATGAGTCAATTAATTGCAATTTGATTCAAGTGTAACAACTTAAGAAATTTTTGTGCCGAATGTTTATTGCTGGTATTTTCTGTACTATTTTTGACTTGACTTTTAGTTTTCTTTGGCAGACAATGATTCTCATATTCTTTATGAAGTTCTTGATCATTTTTCTTTTATATATGTATGTGTTGAAGTTTTGTTGGTTGTTTTCTGCCTTTCCAATAGTCCAAAGTAAACATCCGTTTGCCGTTAGTTCTGCCTCGTTCTCATGCTCGGTGTGCTCTCCTTTTAGCCTGGGCTCAACATTCTTATTGTCGAAACAAACAACAACAGCAACAACTGCGAAATGGAAGAGAGAGAGAGAGAGAGAGAGAGCGAGAGCGAGAGAGAATGAGGTAAAGCAGGGAGGAAAAAGACGGAAGGAAATGCAGCAAGTGGAGCGTATAAGTAAATGGCGCGCCCAAAAATAAATACAAGCAAAAGTAACGGAACATACCAAACCAGACCTGAACAGGGCAGAGCGCAGGCAGAGCAAGGCAGGACAGGGCAGACTCAGTCTCATGCCCAGACCAAGACCAGGACCCAGCCAGTCATCCAGTTAGTCAGTCAGTCAGTAAGGCAAAAAGCCAAGACCAAATGGAAGTTTGTGCGCCGAAGAGAAAGAAAAAGAAAACGGAACTCAATGTGTGTGTGTGTGTGTCTTCCTCTCTCTCTCTCTCTCTCTTAGCTAGCGGAACATGGCCAACATGGCAATAAAGTGGAAATACCCGCCGTGTGCCACTTAATTTGTTTAAAGCCTTGTTGAAGCAGTATCTTAGAATATGAAGTGTTGTAGCAACAGAATGTTGCAAGGAATTTTGCCACTTTAAGTGTAAAGATCGCAGAAGTTGCTCGTAACATCTTAACCGTATCTTTAAGTCTTGGATCTCTTTAGCATTTAATTGTATCAATAGTCGATAATTTAGACGATAGGCCATCGATAAGTACTTTAGTCTATCAAAAAAGTTTACTTTCGATTTACGGCAAGAATGACAGGAATTTGTTTATTTGCCTGCCTGGTTACAAGTCAATTGTAACTTGTTGTTAAAGAAAAAGTGTCGCTCTGTCTTACAGGGTATCCTGGCATCCTGTTTCTGCGTATTTTCTTTAGGGGAACGGAGGGGTTTTGCATTTGTGTGTGAGTTTTTTTTGCTGGTAGTGTTTACACATTGAAACATCAAAGTGATCTGCTGCTGCCGTTCCATCTTCTTCTTTGGTCCTCTTGAGTTCTTGTACACAATTTGCAGCTAATGCTCAACAATGACAAGTTGACAATTCGTCAATGTGCGAGGTGGGTTTTAGGGGTGGCGAATTGGGGGCGTGGGGCGTGAATGGTAGTTATTTTTAGCGCCTCCTCCATTTATGCTTATTTATTTAGATTTTGATTTTGATTGAATAAGTGCAAAGGCAAGCTACACTTCTCCCTTGGGCGACCTCCACTCAAGTCTCTAACGACTTTTTCCCTTCCATTTTTTTTCCTTTGCTTTGTTGTAGCGCATTTGTAAATGTTTTTGTATTTATTTTTTTTACCATTTTTGTACCTATATACATATATGTATATATATATGTATATGTATGTATACGTGTATGTACAAATATTTAAATGGCACTTGCCGCTTGCCATGAAAAATTATTGTCATGCCCCATCATTGAAATTTCCATCCTTTGTCCTTCTGCCTGTCGTCTGTCGCCTTGACATTGAGTATGCCAGGATACATTTTTGTGCTCTATTTGGACTATCAATCATGATGGTTTCTGTAGGTATCTAAAGGGAGATAGAGGGCTGCCCCACCTGACGGGAAATTGTGGTCAGTGTTATTGTTGTTCTTGTTGCTGCTGCTGTTGTATGTAAAGGAAATTAAACTTAAATGGCAAAAGAGTATAAAACAAAACCAGCAAAAAGAAGCAACACAAAAAGGTAGAAATTCCGTTTCTTCTGTTGCCCCAAGGATAGATGCTGTTGTGGTTTCAGTTTCCCCTTTAGTTGAATCAAGCCTCGAAGTGCGGTAATGGTCAGCCTTGTCTGCTGCAGCTCCTTAAAGTTAGATACTAAAGGCGTTTGGTCTCGATTTTGTTCTATTGCAGAACTTCATCAAATAATTACCTCATTTTAGTTTTCATTTCTTTTCTTTTTAAATTTAATTCAGTTTTCTAATCCAATTCAATTGTGGTTGGTTTTTGAAAGTATCGAATTCCCAATTCAATTCATTCGATAAGGTTGATAAAATTTCAACGTAATTAATTAATTTGCATTCTCATTTTATTTCACGTAATAATCAAATTTCAATTTTTCACTGAATATATTAATCAATTTTCTTTAATCGGTTAAGGCTTTGGTAATTATATGTTCTATATACGGATTCACTTCTGTATATTATTTATCGCTCAATTAATGTTGCTTTAGCTTAACCCTCAAAAGATATATATATATATAAATACGTTTGTATGAAAGTTATATTTGTATGAAATTATGTTTAGGCCGATTATCTAATGATGGGTTTTAGCTCAGCTCAGGCGGAAGATGCCATAACATTTTTGTCCATCAATCATACGCCATGTGGACGGGGCGAAACGAACGAACGAACGAACGAGTACGAGAACAAGAAAGAAGGACACGTGCCTAGAAGAAAAACTAGAAGCCAAAGCAAATATTTGTCTTCCTTTAATGAAGCGAAGCGAAGTTAAGTTGTCTTAGGTTTTCATTCTTTTTATTTCTTTTTTTTTTCCTGGAACTCTTGGTGTTGTGGGGGGGTGGGGTACGTTTGGTTATAGGTGTGGTTGCAATCGCAACAATTGCAAAACTTCTAAGCCCCCCAAACAAGTAGAGTAAAAGTTGCCTGGGATTAAGAAAGCAGATAGCGATAGCAAAAAGAAAAAAAACCAACCCAAACGAAACAAAGAAAAAAAGGGGACCATAAACTTGGTTAAAAAATGTGAAGAAAGTGCGGTTAGGGGGGAGTATTGGGGGGAGGTGCAAAGTTTTATCTAACTGAAGCATAGCGAAAGTGGGTGTGGTCGTGCCTTGTCGCATTTTGTTTAAAGTTAATATTTACATGCCACGAACTCAACGAACACAACGCAGACCGCCGGGGCTAGGCGCTCCACCTCCCCCCCCCCGGCTGTGCACAGTTGGCTAACAACAAATTCTCGTCATTTGCAGCTGTTTTTCGCATAGCCAAGGACAAGTTTGCAGCAGGCCAAAAAAAAAAAATGAGGACAGGATCAGGACACAATGCCAGAGCCAAGTGCCAAGTGCCAGTGACAGTACTGACGATGACGATGACGACGACGACGACGACGAAGCTGAAGATGCAGATGAAGATGAAGATGAGGATGGAGATGATGAGCATCAAGTTGAGTTGAGTTTTGTTGGCTGGTCTAGCAATGACAACTTCAAGTTCATAAAAGCGCAACTAATGTGCATAAAATACACACACACACACACACCCAACCACAATCAGATAGAGGCAATGTGTGTTGGTGTGAGGGGGAAGTAAAGAGGACCCTCTTTAACTCCTTGTTCATACTTTTTGGCATTTTATTTGCCGCGATGCTTCCCTTTCATATTCCGTAAACAAACATAAACGTAAAACTTTTGCGTTTCGTCCTTTTTTTTTTTATTTTCATTTTGTTTTCTCTAGCCCTTCTCCTACGTTTGCTGCCTCAATGAAGTGACAGAGGGAGAGAAAGAGAATGGGGGAGCGACAAATAGATAGGAAGGTATGCGGAGAAGGGTGGAAAGAGAAAGAGCAAATAACTTTCAAGAAATCACATAGAATGCCATGGCGAAAAGTGCCAAAGCAAAGACAAAGTGTGTAGATGGCAAAAACTTTTCACATTGACATGTTTTGGCTGCAAATGCCGAAGAGCATCAATTTGTGTACATCCTTCGACCATTTTGTTTGCCATATTTATGCCATTTGTATACCCCATCCATCCCATTGCTCCTTCCCTTTCATGCACACACACACACAGAGTAAATTCTACGCTATGTGTGTCCTTGCCACTTTTTGTTGGCTGGGAAATGCATTTGACGGCTACAACAACAAGCAACAAAAAAAAAAAAAGCAGAAAAGTTTCTTGTTTATTCGTTTATTGTTTATAAATGGCTGATAAGTGTGGAATGGACCACTCGTAACTGGAAGACAGAGAGACTCTCCAAGTGGGTGGGTCATAAAAATTGCCATAATTCTCTTCACCCGCCACACCCACTACACCCTATTATAGCATAACCCATTGATGGGGGACAGGTACTTAATGGCTTTGTTAGCTTAAATGTGGTAAAAGGAAAATTATGAAAACATTGACGATTCAATCTGTTTTAGAAAGAAATAGAAGTCCTTTGAGTTTAGCGCTTTAAGCTAATCCATTAATTAAGCAGATCTTTCTGTATTGCTATAGTTATCTGTATCTATCTCTAGACTTACTTTCTGTTCATAATCTTAGCCCAAAAGCCATAGATATCGCTTCTTGCTATCCTTTTTTGTGGCAGTGATCAAAAATCTTTTTCTCTAAATCAGAAACACGATCAGGTCTATTGATTTGAATTGGTTGATTGAATAGGTAAACATAACGAATGAAGAAATACGATATTCACTTGTATAAGCACTCCATGGACCATCTGACCACGCCTATTTTTCAAGCAACAATGCCTTGAAATACATTTTGTACAAAACTCATATTAGACAGAGAACGAGAGAATGAGTGAAAAAGAAAGAGAGAGACGGAGAGAGTATAAGTGGAGGAGGAAATAACCAGAACTTGGGCACCAAAAACATTATCTAAATTTTTATGCGAAAACTTTTTTTTGTGTGTAGTCAAGTGGAAAAGCAAAGCCAGTTGACCCCCATCTGTAGTTGCAGTTGCAGTTATAGTAGTTTGAAGTTACTCCTCCTCCTACTTCTCCCTACCGCATCCTGGCACACTTTGAGCGCCCTCAAGCAAATGGTTGAACGTAGCCAACTTTTCCATCAAAATTACTAAGGCCTGAAAAAGGAGACAACGATGACAACGAAACGGAATCGTATGGCTGCATTTTCATTCATTTCGCTGCACATGCGGCAAGTCGGCAAGTGCCACATGCCACGCCCACCGCAATATTTAGTTAATTTAACTATGTACGAGTATGTTGCTGTCGTTTCAGCTGCCAAAGAGCAAACTAATGACACTTGCCTTGCCAAGAAAAAAAATAAAAAAAATAGAACCCACCGAAAATAGAGAGAACCACAGAGAGACCAAGGCAAAAAAAATTAATTCAATTTCAGTCTAACACAACTGAAATACTCTTTCATTTTTCATATGCATTATTATGATTAATTAACAAGAAAATATATAAAAACTCTTGTTTTACTTCCATGATACTCTAATTAAAACTGTAGATTTGTCAAAGGTAATTGATTTAGTTAGAAAATATACATACCTCAAGTAAGAGTATGAAAAAAACAAACCCAACGACAAGCAGAGAAATTAATTTTTCAACCCATGCCATGTCCCCCACACCTCCCGCCAACCAACCATCAGTACTTTCCCCCCATCCCACTCTTATTTCCACTTATAAAACAGACTCAAGTGGTGGGGAGGGCGTTTTTTGCGGACAATGTGGGAGGTGGGTGGTGGGTGGGTGTGGGGTCAGCTGAGAGAGGTCAGCTAACTTTTAATAAACAAAATTATCCAACGCGAGTTGCCAAAGTACCAAAAAGCAAGATAAACCAAGAAAAATTGTTGGATAATGGTTTTAGGGGGCGCTGATATGCGACTGCAGAATGGATACTGGCAAAGGGGAGCGAAATAGAGGCGTGTGGTAGGGCTAAATGAAAGTTGTTGGAGAATTTTCGCCATTGAAGTTTTTTGGATTCATTTAGCTTGGCAAAAACGAGAAGGAACAACAACAACAGACACACACACACACACACACACAGAGAAGAAATAATGCCTAAGGGGAACAAAATGAGTTTGCAATGGAAATTGAATGAATATTTATAGAGATTAAAAGAAAATCAGCTAGACTAGTTATACATAAAGATCGATACAGAGTGAGATGCAGTTAAATAGGGATAATTTCATCTTATCGGTATATCGATAGACATGCGATTTCTTTTCCAATCAGTCGATCATCGATAGTTTTTGAACTAAAGCTGGAAGGATATAGAAATACTTGAACTATGTTTTACTGGTTTTCACTAGTTTTCATTTTCCATCAGAATTTCAACTAATCTGTAGACATTCGATTCTTCTAATAGTTCTCCTCGTCTAGCTGGAAGGGAATATACATTTTGGTGTAAACGTATTTATTTGTGGGTAGCAAACGATTGACCATCATACAAATTGGTAAATGCTTCTAAAGAGTTTGGCAAATGTTTAATGACTCGAAAGCCCGAAAATGCATCACACTCATAATGACTTGGCACAATTCGAACAATAAATGACTTACTTAAAGGGGCTAACCATCAAGGCATTAATTGATGTTTAGTCAATTTATCGCTTAATTTCCAATATAATTAGCCACCAAAAGTATATATTCATATGTACATATGTATGTACTTGCAGTTAGTAAATAATTAAAGTAACAACACTAATTAAAGCGATGAACAGAAAAAGAGAGTGAGTAAGAGAGAGAGAGAGAGAGAGAAAAATAAATTAAAGCAAGCAACACAAACGCTGTCGCCTATCCCGCAAATTGGGGCAGCTTCTGTTTTCCGTTTTGTCGGTGAAATTTATGACAGGCCCATTTGCATTTTGGTCTGTTAATCATGAGATTATGCATAATTAATCCTAATTATGCATAAACACAAATTAATAGACAAAATCTGCATATTGCTGCCATTGCAGCTGCCTGTCCCATCAATTAGCCCGCCGCCCCCTCCACCCCTTGTCGCCCAACTTACCACCAAGCTCGCCATTTCTCGCCCCTTTTTTGCTCCTTGTCTATCATTTCAATTGTATTCCCACGCACTCTCTCTCTAATTATCTCTCCCTGTTAGCCACGCAAATGTCGATCATCACGCAGATTATTGTGATTGATAATAATTTTGTAATTGTGATATGTTGACTTCATGTACCTATAAATAGTTAAATACACATAAGTTAATATGAGTTTTAGATTGCTGAAATTTACGATTTTCAATCAAAACACCCTTTAATAAATTCTTGAGGGATAAATCCCTAAACAATTTGCTCACTGAGGAATCGTCCAGGGATTCTTTAACGAGAAATACCCTAAAGGATATCCTAAGCGTTCACTTGATGAGTTTGCTTGCTTCTTTTCTTGTTTTTCTTCTGTAAATATCAAGTATACGCAGTGTAATGTTAATCATTTGGATTCCCAGAAGCGTCAAACGATTTGATTATCGCTGAAATCGGAAAAGATGATTCTATGATTTGGCTGTGTAACCAAAAAAAGGAAGTAAGAAATTTCCTAGATTAGTTTAGTTCACAGGGCGTATGAGTAACAAATTTGATTACATAAAAATCCTTTCCTGTTCTAGTAGCAAAATCTAAGGATATAAAGTTAGCCGGAAATCCAATCAAAAATATGTAGGCTGAAAAATGTGAACATTGAAAGGGCGGAAAGTGCAATAAAGCAGTTCATTTCGCTTCAGACACACCCACAAAAATTGGCAAAGAATTAACAAACGAAAAAGTTTTTACAATTCATCATCTTTAGATGGAAATTTGGTTGAATGAATACATTTTGCAGGAGCAAACAAAATGGCTCTAATTTCCGTTTTAAATGAATGATCCAATGATAAACTGATAAACCTCATTTCACATCGTATTTATTTCGGTTGCTCTTGTAAGTTTGTGTTTCTGTGTTTGTGTATTTTTTAAAGCCCCAAATAAGCAACAATAAATGGAGTTATCGTAAAATATGAAACAAATCCTTGAACAATGCTGCACACACACACACACACGTCTATAAATATATATATAGAAATATAAACGAAGGGATATAAGGGACGTGTTGAAGCAAAAAGGATTCAAGCAAACGCTCTACGCTCTTGCAATTTCCGTTGTCCGTTGTCCGTTGTCCGTTGTCCGTTTGGCCCTGTTAGAGTAAAACTCGCACAAACACAAAATAAATATAAAATAAATCTTTGTTTAAATACCCGAAGAATGTTGGGAAATATTTTTTAGACCACACACACGCACACACACTTACGGAGATACACTCAAACAGGCAGGCAGGCACACTGTGTAACATGTGTGTGTATGTGTGTGTTGATGTGCAACCGCTCTTAAGGGTCTCTGGACGGTTTGAAAATAAAAGGCATCCCATAAATAATATTCAACGGCATCAAATCCGCTTTAAAACGATGCCAGTGAAATGTGAATGGGCAAAGGATTGGAACGGCAAGAGGTATACAACATCATAATGATCTTTCTGATGACGATGCTGCCAGAAGACTAACTACCGTCTTTACGAATGACAGCACACATATACATACCATTAGATGTGGTCGAAAACAAGATGAAAACATGGCGTTAAGACTTACTTTTCCTTATTCTATTCAAATAGCAAAAAAAAAAAACTTTAATAATTGAATCAAGTGTTTCTTTTTATGTCTATAGACCAATTGACTTAATTTTAGCTGGAGCAATTTTGTAATACCCTCTAAAAGTTTAAAAATTTATAGCAGTCAATGCTAAAGCAAACAATCGATTGATGATACTCGATAAATGATGATTTTTGTTTACCAGAATTTATATTAGTAAAAGACTTGGTTTTTGGCTTTATTTTGTTAGTTTTTGCAACGAGATCTAAAATCCTCAAACACATTTATGTGCAGAAGCCACAAAAGAGAAAAAGAGAAAGGGAAAATTGCAGAATATTCAAGAATTTTACTAGTATGTAATTTGAGACTGAGACCATCAACTACCATTCGTTTTTACAGTAGCGGATCTAGAGAGGCAGAATATGGACAATTGCCCTTAAGTGGCAAAGATGAAAAGAACCGCATTCATGGCAAATGCGGCACTGATTACTTTCCCTAACAATTCTATGGGTATAAAACTATTTTAATAGCAATTTTTCGTTTAACCTCAAAAACTGGGTTAAACCCCCGTCTAAAAAAAGCCAAACGAAAACAAAGCCCGACAATAATAATAAATGTACTGCAAGTAAAATCCACCTAATAGAAATATACCTACACAATATGGTATTATCTATCTATCTAAAAGTGTCTGTATGTATATAATTTTTGGTTTTCATAAAATTTCCATTTGTGAAATTTTTTAACCAAATGCCAAATTGGGTAGAAAATGTGCGAAATGTGCTTGCCTGCGGTTTTGTCTTTGGTCCTGGGCCAGGCCTCTAAAGAATGAATGCAAGGGGTGGTTGTTTGTGGTGAAAGGGGGGGCTGTAGGTGGGAAATGCCACTGACAGGGCACTGAAAGCGACACCAAAAACCCGACAAGCGACACCGACAGCCGACAATGATAATTAAAAATAATTCTCGGCTGCCATGCAAACTAAAACTGCAAACCGAAAAGCGTTTGCCCCAAAAGTGTCCGGACGGACCTGACGGACACAACTACTAACAGGATAGAGGCAAGGACAACATGCAATGCACAAACGCACAATGAGATAGATAGATAGACAGCAAACGAGAGAGAGAGAGAGCGAGTGAGGGAATGAGGAATGAGACTGGAAAGCCGCAAATATGCAGGCGGCAGTTGAGTATATAAACCCAAAACAGAAAGAGAAAAAATCGCTTAAAGCGGCAAATGCCGCGATATATAGATAGATGATCAGGGATGTAGTAGAGAGCGGGGAGGTGAGTGTAAAGAGACAACTGACATGGGCATTTTTAAATTTGAGTGACACGAAGGTGAAGGCACCAAAGGTCCTTGGGTCAAATGGCACACACGATAGACAAGGAGAGCAAACGAGTGCGAAAGAGAGAGAAAGAAAAGTGAAAGAGAGCCGAGGCAGCACTTAATGCAAGTGAAATCCAGGCAAAAAAAAAATACCACCAAACAAACAAAAATAGAAAAAAGGGCATTGTGTCGATGGGTCGATGGGCTGCCTTTTGCTCCTGCCTGCTCCTGATGTTGGCCTGGACTAGGTTAAACCATTGCAAACAGCCAACCGCAGACAGACACGCACATAGGCCAACCGAGGCAAGATGCCATTGAAACTAAAAACCTTTGTTGAGCGTTGCTTTGTTGCCTCAACTCGAAAACAAATAACATTTCGACTTTGAAATTGGCGGCTTTAAAGCAGCACCGTCCGAAAAGCCCACCCTAAAAAGTATGCTACAAAAATTGTTGTTTTTAAGAGGTTTAGCGAAAATTGAAATAAAATTCAAAGAGTAGTAGTAAAACTATTTGCTTTGCCAGAAATATTTAAAAACAAATGCAATTTATCATTCGAAAAAGTTTTTGAACATTTTTTCAAATTATACTCAGATTAGTTGAAACAACTTGAAAGAACATTTCAAAAGCATTTTGGAATTTTTCGTTTCGCTACCTTTGTTTGGATTTGCAGTTAGATTATATTATGATATTATCTGAAAAATAAATCAGGAAATCAGGAAATGACCCTATTCCCTCCAAAGTGGTATTTCCTCAGTTGTTCATTCAACTTTGAATCTTAAACTGGATTTCAGGGTCACTTGCCCAGGGCCAAGGGAGTGGGAATGCAGCTGCATTCAGTCAATGTCTCAGATTTGCAATGCGTAGGGAAAACTTTCTCACTGCTGTGAAACTGAAACTGTAAGCTATTGAATAGGTTAATTGCTTTGCCCATACTGTTTATGGGCCAATCGATTTGGCGGTAAACGGCTGCAACTTACTGATACTCGAAACCTTTTTCAACACTTTAAAATCCAATTAAGTAATTAATGAACTGCTACAACTGATTGTGAGTTGATAAGTTTAATATTTCTGGCCTTGATTGCTCTTCTCTGTAGACATGAGTGTTTTCGTTAAACTTTTTAGAATACCCACAAACACAGTCGCATCAGCACACTCCCACACAGACACCATCACACAGACATACACAGACAGACACAGAGACAAAAAAAAAAGAGAGACGCCGAGTATTTGGTAATCCCTTTAGGAAATCAACTAAGCATTTTAATTAACTTTGGCCAAAAGAGAAAAAAAAAAGAAAAGCCCCCGAAAAAAAAACTAAGAGAAAACGAAGGCAAAAATGAAAACGAAAACGAACAAAAAATAAGTAAAAATAGTCTAGCTGAAAATATGAGCAAAAACCACAAAACTAAAGTTAAAGCCAAAATGCTTGATATTTGAGCTGTTGGTTGGTTTGCCATTTTTGTTGCTGTTGTTGTTGTTGTTGTTGTTGCTTGCTATCATGATAATTTACTGAAAGCGCAACCATTTGTTCACACAAACACACACACAGACAGAGAGAGAGAGAGAAAGAGCCACACAGACACACACACACACACACACACACACACACACACACACAATCAATATTAAATTTCCGCTTGCCACATCTTTATTTGCTTTTTGTTTTTGGGGGTTTTTTTGGGCAAACAAAACAAGAGGCGGGACGAGACGAGAGGAGACGAGACGGACGAGTCCAGAGCCGAAATGGCAAGCCATGAGAAAAGTTGGCCAACTGGGTAAAACCCGTCACCCCGACACTGAAATTGTAACATGAGCAAAGTGCAACTAATTTCCAAAAGGCAATTTTGCCGACCCACACCCTTTCCCCCTCCCCACACACCCCATACCCCATACCTTACACCCCACACACCAATCTTTTGTTCATACACACAAAACACAATTCGCTTACCTAGTCGCACCGTCGCACCTAGGCAGCAGCGCTTAGGAACATATTCCCAAATGCAAATCTAAACTGCCTTTGGCACAAACACACGCACACACACACAGTATATATACTTGGGTATAGATATATAGAGAATTCCATACTTGTAGTCGACTTGGAAGTACTTCGGTTTTTCTTTATTTATGAGTTGAGGAAATAAAAAGTAAGCAAGTTCTTAAGAAATTTTCTATAAATATTTATGATTTATGAAGAATCAATTGAACTATAACCTGGCTAAAGCGATCTTTGATTTTTATAGTATTCAAGTAAAGTTTGATTGATCAAGAAACGTATATATCCAATGGTAAATGGTTTCTTAACTTTGCCTAAGCCCCTTTTTTTTTGTTGCTGTTCTTTTTTTGGCTGAAGTTTTGCTGGAAAACCTTTTTACCTCAATTGTTTTGAGGCACACACACACACACACACACACATCTACAGGGTAAAACATAATAAGTTCTTACTTTTAACCCGAAAGAGCTAAAGTTGATGCTGATGGAAAGTCGAGTTCATGGTAGACAAAATGAAAATGAAAAACTTTAATTTTATTTGCCATGAGTTGCAGAAAGTCGACAATAAACAACAAGAAGAACCACACACAACAACAACAACAACAACAGCAACAACAACTACAACAGCAGCAGCAACAAGCGACAACAACAATTATAATTATAATATTACCATAGCAATTTGCTTACAACCGGAATAACTGTAAACATACACTCAACACAACTAAGGATTCTACGATAGGAAATGGAGAAATATAATGCAATATTTGCAAAGGAGAATAACTAATTAGCAAGTCATTTTAAATAAAAATTCTACAATTATTTTTTATGACATTTACACTTTGCCGTTTCCGTTGACATTTCTATCTTTCTTTTGGTATTAGCTTGCTTCTTTGCTGTTTTATATTGCACGTTTTCTAAAATTTCCCTTGACTTTACGTTTTCTTCTAGGCACTCCCTCTAGTCGTCTATTGCCCTTGCTGACTTCTGTCTTTTCTTTTATGGTTTCTTTCGTTTCTCCTTTTGCCTCTTTTCGTACTTTTGCTTTAGTTGATTTTATTCTTTAGATTCTTTATAACTGATATTCCATCTTAGTTTGCCAAATTTTCCCAATTTCTCTTCTTACTCAGTTTTTTTCCCACTTCATATTTTTCTTGATTCTCTTTTGGCTGGTTTTTGGTACATTTTTTCGATATCCTTGGCTTTTTTACTTCTTCTAACTATTCCTATTCCTTTACTATTTTATTCTCTTATTGGTAAGTTTCTGTAACTTGATTTAAGTCTTGAATTTCCTATGTTACTTTTATTTTTTTTTTGCGTTTTTGTTCAATTGAATTCTTCTTGCTACTGCTTACTTCCTTTGCCTTTACTTTCGACTTTCAGCAATTGGAAGTAACAGATTTTGAAGTCATTTCTGGCTCGGTCTCTCTCTCTCTCTCTCTCTCTCTCTCTGTCGCTCTTTCTCTTTACGTTTTCCACTTTTAGGTGTCCTTCTGGTGCTATTTCTGGTTGCTCCTTCGGCTATGCTTGGCCGTCGTCCTGGGCTCTAGTGTAATGCCTTTGACCCACTTGCTTGGGCTTTGGCCCGGCAGCCAAATGGGCTCGCCTTGAAAACTAAATATTAACTTTAACAATCCCATCTTCACGTGTGTGTGTGGGTGTCTATTTCTCTCTCCTATCGCAGTCTCTGTTTTGAGCCAGGCTAAACTGCAGTCATAACAATAAATTTCATTTGCACGTTTTGCCTTTTTGATCCTTGTTGTTGCTTTTGTTGAGAATTTTGCATAATTTCCTTGGGCCAAGTGTCATAAAGTTCTTTTTTCTCCTCCCCCACCCATTTTCATTTCCTACATTTTTTTTTTTTTAGGTACTGCCGTGGGAGGAGCGGGAGGAAGAGGGAGAGTTCAAATTACTATATGATTTATATATATTTTATGATATTGATGCAGCAAACCTTCGTCTCGCTACGCTTCCGCACCACTTTCGATCTTTCATTGCTCCTGCTGATTGCATTTTTGACACTTGACACTTGACAGCGGCAATTTGCTGTTTGCCGTTTGCCATTGCCATTGCAGCTGCAATTTCAATTGCAACTGGGATTTTCAATTACCATTCCCGGCCTCCATTTCTCTTACCCGTCGCTCTTCTTTTACTATTTCTGCCACTTTCACCCATACAAATAACACGCGCATTTTGCGTTCCACATTCGCAGTGAGCAAATGAAGTTATCTACAATATACATATATATTTAGATTCTATATGTATGTTCCTTGTGTGTGTGTGTGTGTGTGTGTGTGTGTGTGTGTGTGTGCTTGCTAAATCAGAATCGAAATCAGAATCAGATTTAGGTCAGCTGAGACAAGCGTCTAACCGTCTGACAGAAAGACTGACTGAATGGCTGAGTGAGTGACTGTCAAAATGCATTTGGTTGTCAGTTTGTGACATGCTGATAAACACACACACACACAGATATATACAATACCACAATACATATGTATGTATGCGCTCTACTTAGACAAATAAATTCTTGAATCAAGCACACATTAATCTCAAATGCCAGAGAGATTAACTTGCCATCCCAACCATAGCTCACACTCCACCCAAATAAGTAGGCAATAAAAAATGTCACTTCCCTCTGTCTTACAATTCGCATAGGATAATGATGCCTATGAGATTTGCACTCTAGCGTAAATAGTCCTGATCGAACATGAAAACTCTAGCAGATCTGTTTTATTGTTTTGCACCAAGTGAAGTTCATTAATATTTGAAATTTGTCAGTTTTATTCGCAAGAACGTCTACAAATTTCAAGATCAACATACAACCAATTCATTTTATTGTGTGCCCTCTAGTCATTTAATTCGATTTTCACATAAAACGCTGAGAACCTCGAGACGTTGAATTTGGTTAGATTAACTTTGAGATTTATGTAGAAGGGTTTGCCATTTTTAGGGTATGTCAAAGTCGACTTTGCACTATTAACGTTTCTATAATTTGTTGAACTAAAAACCTCTAAAATCTCAGCCAAGAAAATTTGATATTGCCATGTTCGGCAACTGCTTTAATATTCTGGATTTTTCCCTTTTTTTTTGTGGCCTTAACTTTGCCAAAAACAAAAATACAAAGATTGGAAGCCAAAAAAAAAAAAAAACAAGACAAGAAGAAACTAAAACGGATAAGCAAAATGCCAAGGAAAACTACGATTAGTTTGTCTGGTCTTGGTATATTTTTTTTCTTGTTCGTTTTTTTGTTATTTCCTCTATATTTTCTATTTATTTCTGTTGCTGTCACTGGTGCCCCTGCTGCTGCTCCTCTTTTCTATGCTTTCATTTTGCCATTTTGTTGTTGTTGTGTTTTTTTTTTTTTGTTTTGTTTTTATTTCCTTTTGCATAGCTCAAGTCATGTGGCATACGAAGCGAGCTGTTTGCCAACTATTTTGTAGGTTATTAGGGCGTAACGCTTACCCACACACACACACACAGACACATAGACACAGACTGACAAACACAGAGTCACGCCCACATGGAGTGCAGAGTCAGACGGAGAGAGATTTCTAGCATTAAGAGGAGTATGAACAGAATGGTATAGGGATTGGCTTAGACATGGGCATGGGCATGGGAGTGATGGCTATGGCAGAGACATAAACATGGATTTAAGTTTTAGATGGGGCATTGTTTTTAATATGGCTCAGGCTACTGAATTTGAATCGCTGATACTTTTTATTTCTTTATAGTATATAGACACATACATAGGTAAATGCATACTATGTCATGTTGGCTTTTTACTTTCATTTTTTAAGGCTCTCCTTCACAAATTGTTTGAGTATGACTTCAATGTGCTTGTAATTTGTTGCAACATTTTATTTTATGACACTGAAAAAGAAAGTAAAAAATTGAATATCCACTCTGTGGCCTGTGCTTGGTTTTATTTCAAGAAATATGAAGTTTCATATCGTAATGGGCACAGTGAGTAAAATAATTTCATGCTTTTAAATGATGTCAACATCAATGCAGAAGCCGCGAGATTCCTTTTCCTGTTGCAATGCAAGCAAATGCTCTACCAAATGAGAGCATTTGTAGAAACAAATTCATTTCGAATCGTAATACTAAACTTATTCTAATATATAGAGTAAGTATCGTAACTTTATATAATAATTTTAGCTATTAGATACTGCTCAGTCAAATATATAAGTTAGGGTATAGAAAAACGCAACTAAAAAATGTAAGCCTGATGTTCATATCTGCTATGGTTTTAAGTTTTATTCTGCACTTTCCGTTGTGACATTTTCCTTTTTGTCTGTCTGTCTGTCTGACAGTCTGCCAGGCGCAAACTTTATACGTCAATTCGTCTGCACAGTCTGAGCCATCTTGTCTATATGGCTGTCCTCTCCCATGTCCTGGCTATCCTGTGTTCTGGTGCCAAGCATAAGTGTAGCAGTCGCTTGCATGGATGGATGGATGGATGGCAGGATATGGAAATGCGAAAGGACTTTACTGTTGTCGAGTTGTTGTAATTATTTGCGTACATTATACGCAAGGCTGGTCTGGGCGGCCAAACTGACAGTCAACGCATTGCGATTCATATATAATTCATGCATAAATACACGACACACACACACACACACACACACACACACACACAAACAAACACATCACAGTTATATGCACGTTCAATAAAATGCAAAAAATTGGTATGCCCAAAAAAATTGAAAAAAGGACTGAACATTGGCAGCATTTCATTGCATACACTGCATGATTGCACAGCCAGACGTGCGCATTCATATTAACATCCACCCATAGTCGTGTGTGTGTGTGTGTGTGTATCTCGAAAAAGTGAAAACGCACCACTCCCACACACACCAAAGGAAAAACAACAGCCGCCACATAGAGAGAAAATATGTCCAAATATCATTCTCATTTTCTTTCCACGTAGTTTTTTTGCCTGTTCGTATTTTGCATTCAGTCAAACGGTAAAAGCCAAACAGCGAAAATGTTGCTCCACCATGTACCTCTTCCCCTCCACCAGCACCACATTCCCAGTAGTCTTCACCGCAGCAATTCAATCCACAAAAAAAAAAAAAAAAAGAATGGGAGAAACCAATTGGCTTTGGTCAGTGGGCCAATTGCGTACAGTGATCCAAAAGTCAATAAAATTTCATTTCAATTCTTGATTTCTTAAACGTAATTCTGCCTAATTACAAATATCGTATTTAGTTAGCTTATTGAAACGAGTAAATCGAGGAATATAAACTTTGTCAGGAATGAGAATGATAAGAAACCAGTGCCAATTGTTTCCAAGATTGTCTAGCTTATGCAAAGGACCTTAAAGCCATAAGAGATCTGCTAGTAAGTTGTATAATTCGATACGTGTATGAAATTTTAAAGTAAAAGAAAGATGTTTGAATCTAGTTAAAAAAAATTAGTTTTATTTTTATTATTGAATACTGAAGTTAATTAGGTCAATTCTCCTATTAAAATTTTTTTAAAATTTCTATTATACAACATTCTTAGCTTCCTTATCTATTCAAAAATAAATAAATTTATAGTACTAAAACGAATTTTCAAACATTTTGTAAACTTAAATAATATTAGCAACTGATAACACAGCAATTCATGATTAAGATATATTGAGTTGGTACAAAATCAAAGCGAATTTTGCCAATATGTTTCGGACTTCTTACATTACGACGTGGTTAGATTTTCTTGACAAAAGAATTCCACATTAAAAATAAAGACTGAATGTTTGAAACTTTCTGATCGCCTGTCCAATTACGAAATTTTGGCACAATTAATCAGTTTTAAGATTTGGATTCCTATTCTATAAAAAAGCCATAAACTAGATGCCAACTATCTATGAAAAAAAAGAATGAGGCCAATTTAAGGGGAAAAATAGTAAAATTGATTTAGGGGAACTTTTTAGATATTTCAACTAGATAAATTTATATTTTCTATATGTTTTCAATAGCCTTGCGCAGCACAAAACAAAAATATAAAAAAAGGGAAAAATGCAAATTTTTGAAACCAAAATTTTATCAATAGCACAAAGAAAAAACTTTGTTTTAGATGTAAAATAAATAAAAAAAAGAAAAAACGAGAAAAATTATTGAAATAGATTTAAGTTGCGGATTCTAATAACCGTACACCATATCAGCCAAAGGGTTAAACACCATTTGTTAGATACCCTTTTAAACTAAAATCTCATTTTCTAACTTAGTTTCGAAATTTGTTAACATCATACGACAACCTGAGCAGCAAAAGTTTTTGCCAAAGTAAGAAATATTTTGGGAAAAAGGCTTGTCAACGTTGATAAACTTTTGTTAGTCACTAACAAAGTATTAATTAAACCTAACCGGATGAGAAATGCATAAGGTTATTCCCCTTTTCGCCTGCATTAAAAGTAGTTTTGCTTACTTTTTATCTGATTATCTCTTGAATGAAGCGTATAAAAAGATCCCAAATAAAAAGTGAAACTATTTTTATACCTTTTTAGGATATACAATATATATGCATTTTTATACATACAAATGTAGGTGTATGTTTGTGTGTGTGTGTGTGGAAGGATACACGAACGCATAGTTCAATATTCATTGGCCGTAATTTGATTGAAATAAGTGAAGCGAGCTTTTGTGCGTCGCCCGAGTGAACAGCCAACGAATGGAATGGATGAGGAGGCATCGGCAAAAAAACGGTAGGAGGTTGCAAAGAGCTGAGTGTGTGTGGATGTGCATGTGTGTGTGTTGCTATAGGTCGTATGGGGTACAACTATGCGGATGGTGAAAGGTGCAACAACCGGGTCGCTGTTTCATCATAAAATTTATGAAGCATTCGACCCGCTAGCACAGGAAATTAAAATTATTAAGCATCACTTTTATGTGATGCAGCAAAAATGATGGGGTAAGGGGATAAGGGAGGTAATATTGCATGAGTATCTCTAACACGATTTTGCCAGCCGGCAAAATGACAAAAGGTGGGCGTGAGAGCGTGGGCGTTGGCGTTGGGCATAAGCGATATTGTGGGCATGGGCGTGTGCGTTTTGTATATGGTTATTTATGGGCATGGGTGTTAGTGGTTCCACACATTGTCACATTTTTATGGCCCATATACAATGTTTCTATGTGTGTGTGTGTGTGTGTGTGTGTGTGTGTGTGTGTGTGTGTGTGTGTGTGTAGGAGTAGTTTGTTACGGCCACTAGAAATGGCTGTTAAAACCAAACATGCATATGCATACATAGAGAGAAAGAGACATAGAGAGCGCTAGAAAAAGGATATCGTGTCTAAAGAACCTTGGAGACATAAAGATGAGATCTATTAGCCCGTTCCTTGTTAATATTAGATTATATCACAAATAATATGTTTATAATTAAGCAATTATTAACGGCAATTTTAATGCCAAAATATAAGCAAACTCTTTTATAATTAATAACTAATTTGAAGAAGAGAATTTCATTCATTCATTCATTTAAGTTCCAAGTAACAAAAAGGAAGTTAACATAAACTAGATTATCCTTTGTTTAAGTCTTCAGAGCACAGTGGGAACTGTCTGTCCCTTGTCCAGCTAATCTAGGTATTAGTTTTGGTTTTAGTTGATACAACTATTCACATCTAACTAAGTGCTTTGCTTTTTATCTGTTTTAGAAAAATATCATCCTATTTGTAGATTTACATATATTTTCATTTGTCATTCTCTTTTGATCTTTGTTAATTTAGCTTCTAATTGTCCTTAACTTAAACGCAAAAAGGTAAAAAATAAATTTAATAAGGAGAGAGTACAATTCTCTAATGGTATTTTAAAGTAGAATCAGACTTTATTATGTAGATGAAGAGTTAAAATTTTGTTAATATTTTTAAATATATAAAATATTTCTACTTTATCCATTAGTCATCTGGATATATGGCATATAAATTATATTCTAATTCATAATTAATGACTAATGCTATATACAAGTGAAAGCATTTCAACCGATTAAATTAATGGTAGAAATGAAAAAAAGGATAACGGTCCACAATGAACAAAAATTTATGAGATATAATCCTCCACTTTTAATAGTTGCCATGGGAAAGGGGGGGGATAAGCATTTATTTCTTGTTGACCAATATGTACACAAGTTGTTAATAAATGGATAAAAAACAAGTTTGCATTTAGATACCCACACAGTGGGAGTGAAAGAGAGGAAGAGAGAGAGAGAGCGAGAAGCAAACAAAGCGAATGAGTGAATACGTTGACGTCAAAGTATTTATCACAATGACAAAATTGGTTGACAACGGAGAGCGGGAGGATGGCGGGGTAGAAGACATTACTTTGGGGTTTTAAATGTAACACATATACAAATTGTTTACAAACACATATGCATACATAAATACACACACACACACACACACACACACTGACACACGTGCTCGACGTGGTGATAAATGATAACAAATTAGCGGTTTGTCTCTTAAAGCGAAAAAGAGGGCACACAGGAGAAGCGATGCGATACCAGAAAGTTGCCACAATGCAATAAATCACATCACCTGAGCGAACAATCACACAGATATATACACACACACACACTCCCATACATATACACGCGCAGTTACACATACATAAAAAGCATAACCAAAATGGCGACTGGTTGGTAGGGTTTCTGGGTACAGTGAAGCAAATTTTTAATTGACAATTAACTTAATACTGAAACGTCAGATCATATCGATTAATACATGAATCTAACTTATAAGTTTGGGAATATCTATTTATCCTAAACAAAATCATTAATGTATAAGGTTTATTTTGTTTAATTTTGTTATTTTACCCTACAAATTGTGAACTCTCGATATTGCAAATATTATCGAATTTCAAAAGTTAACATCTAATGAAAAAGTAGAATATATCGATTGCTTTATTGTTTGATCATAAGAATAAAATAGTTATAGTTAGTTCTCTTTTCTAATGATTCCTCGTGGCTAACTTTTAAGCATTTCTTTTGGCCCATCATTCACTTAGTTTATATCCACTGTAACACGCATTCGCCTCGTAAGCCAAGCCGCTTGCCAAGTGCGTGGAGTTGGCCTCAGTTAAGAACTTGCCTTCTTATGCATGCAGGGACCTCTCTACCCTATAGGTTGCTTGGTTGGTACAAGCATATATACATATATATATATATATATATATGTATGTATATATATGTATGCTGGTATCTTTGAATCCTTTTTGGCGAAACATTTATGAGTTGCTGCCAGCCTGCTTGCCTGCTGGCTGGTTGGATACCGCTTTCAGTTCGAGTTCGAGTTGGAGTTGAATCCTGCTGGGTGTTAAGTGTGCTGCGGCATAATTCATGACTCGCTGGCACACACACACACACACACACACACACACGCGCCAACGTGCTCTCTTTCTCTCGCGTATAGGGGTACATTTTAATTATCATTTTTGGATTTTGCCAACACAAAAAAATAAATGGTAGAAAAAAACTAGAAAATTTAATGAGCGGCTGCCTGCGGGCGAAATTAGAGCCACCAATTTACTGCGGGCTGCACCGCACTCTTTCTCACACTTATTCGTTTCGTCCTTTGGTTGCCACTTATGTACATACATACATCTCTCAGCTCTCCTTCCAACTCCATTTCGTATAATATATGTGCATATATATATATATATATTTATCCTTCTCCATTTATCTCTATCCATCTCTAGTGCCTATTTTCTCTGTCTTGGTCTAGTTGGCAAACTTATTTCATTACATTTTAAAAGCCACACGCTATTTGTTTTACAGTTTTCGGGATTCTAATGAAAAAACTTGCCGAAATCGGCTCATACACATGTGGGAAGTGGGTGACCTTCCCATTTCTTTTTTTTTTTTAGTGAGTGAAAGTTTTTCTCTGCGTGTGTGTGTATGTGTCTGTGAGGGTGTATTTAAGGGTGTGTCTATGTGTGCTTTATGCCATCTGCTTAGGATAATGAATGATGATGAAATTGAGTTGACATGTTTTGATTAGAGTTAATTTTAAATAACTCTCATTTTGTTCTGTCCTTAAACTTTCTAATATATGTATATAGAGAGTAGATTGATCAATCAAGAAGTTTAGGCCAATATTTGTCATTTTTTATCTCTAGCTGGACTCTCTTTCGACTTCATATTGCCTGGCAGCCTTTAGTTGCTTCAGGTTTATCATCTTTAGCCTTGACTTTGCTTTCATTTGGTTGTCTCTTGTCAAATACTTTTCCATATTAGTCTATTACGTAGTCTCACACTGAACAGAGGCAATTCCTGCTAGATAAAACTAAAAAATAATAAAAAACACAAAAAAAACACCCCTCTTTTAGTACACAAAAGTTTGTTGAACAAAATTAACTAAAATACTTGAACAATGTCCTTAAAATCTTTGATCATTTCTTCTTTGTGCACGGCCACAGCCATTTGTCTGGGCTATTGTATCTACTTTGATCGCAAGCGGCGCAATGATCCCGAATACAAATCCAAGGTGCATAGACGTAGGGCACGTGAACAACTGGAGCAAATGGAGCTACACAGACAAGGCAACTACTCACAGCAGCATCAGCAGCAGGATTTGCCGCCGCATCACGAATATGTCATCCGTTCGGGCACACTGCCCGATGTGACCGATCATGCAGCCCTGGAGCGTTACTTCTTAAATGAAATCAAGCTGGGCGATCATCTGATTAGCCAGGGACACATGGATGAGGGTCTGGGTCATCTGGCCAATGCCATAGTGGTCTGCGCTCAACCTGATGCCCTCATACAAATGTTGCAGAGCACATTGCCAGCAAAAATCTTTCGTCCATTGATGCAGAAGTTGCAAGAAGCTCAGTTACAGACGCGTGCCAGCATTCCATCATCGTCATCGGCGTTCATCGAATCTCATCAGATGAATGCAACAGCAGCGGACTAAGCAGCCAAAGAAATCTGATTCGTTAAATAATAAAAAGAAATTGCGTTTAATCAATTAAGTCATGAGTTTATTTCTTCTAGCGGAGATAACAATTTTCAATTTTAGAATTTTTTTTAAGTGTTTTGGGTTTTGTTTTTAAAGGCTATGCAATAGAGGAATAGGCAAAGAAGTGTCACTTGATGGTCGGTTGAAGTTTCCGTCAATGGATAGCGATGATGATGGTTCACTGATCTCGGAACTATCATTCAGTTGTGCATGCTCCTGCAGTTTCTGTATCAATGGCCGGAATATATGATCGGGCAGAGTGGCCTCCATCATTTGTAGCAATACATCCGGTTGGCCACACAATTCAATCGCATTCGCCATATGGGTTAGACCCTCATCCAAACGTCCACGGATAATAAGATATTCACCCAATTTGATTTCATGGAACAGATAACGTTCCATTGCCGCTTGATCACTCAAATCGGGCTTGCCGCCCATTCTCTTACCACAGCCGCATTCACATGGAGACCACGAGTCGGCGTCCATGGCTGCTGCTTTTTTTGCCTCATCGTGAAGCAACTGTTTCTTCAATTGCGCCTGGTCACGTTCACGCCGCTCGTGCAATTTGCGTCGATATTCCGGATCCATGCGACGCTTGTGATCGTAATAAACGCAATAGCCCAAAAAGATGGCCGAGGCAGTGCCGGCAATGGCCAAAATCATCGAATGAACTGGCATCTCTACGCAGAATTTGGACAAATGAATTTCGCAAAAGCAAATAGAATTTGTAATGGAAGGAACAAAAAAACCAAAAACAAATATGGATAACTGAAAAGTTGTAGTATTTTTACGTGAGGCTTCCGAAATGAACAAACGTCTGTGTGCAAGAGAAATTTACAAAAAGAAACATCAACTGTATTTGAAATATAATTCTCGGCATATTTGATTTACAGAAAAGAATATAAAAGTAATGAAACAATTTTAAATTTGTTTAAAGAATTATAGGTGATTAAAATAGTTTGCATATCCACAAATCTTCTTTCTAGAGGCAAAAAAAAACAAGTTTTCTCATATCTTGCAATTAGCTGATTCAATTCAGTATATTAAACAATGTAACCCCTAAAATACTTGGAATTTTCGTTTTCATTTTTGCATTTTATTCCATTTTACAACTCTTTATCATTTTGTAAATATCGAACAAGAATTGTCTGATTAGATCCTTTAAATTTTCACTAGAAATACAATTCTTAAATTTTCATTTTCCCTGTTGTGAGACACTAAAAAGGGTTAAGCAAAGTTTTGTAAATTTAATGGTTGAGTTGGTTTTGGTCATCGCTTTATTTGAACTTAAAGAATATCTTGAAGTTGGTTCTTCTCTACGACAAGAATTTATTTGGCGTTGCCAAATTTGTTTTCCCCAAGCAAACATATTATATTAGAGTGCAACTTTTACTAGAACTTTAATGAAATTTTTTTCTTGTTTTTTGTTTGCCAGCCTTTTTGGTTATGGTTTGCTTTAGTTGTTGTTGTTGTTGTTCAAAATAAGTGGAGTCCAAGTGATCATATGCATATTTCATAAGACCTTTTGCTGTTTTCTTTTGTTGTTTTGTTGGCTGTTTGCTTTTTATTATTTTGCTTTTTTTTGTTTGGACAAGATTTTTACTACCTGGCAGCATGGCAAATGGAAATGCCAATGGAGACGAATACTGAGACTGAGAAGGTGTGTTGGGTCATAAAAACCCAAAAAAAAAAGAAAATAAAAACGGAAAAGCCCAACCGACAGAGAGAAAAACTTGCTATGTACCATCATCTAGAAATGCTGCCGCCATTTCCGTTTTGAAATTTTCTTTTTCTTTCTTAGCGTAATTTGTCAGTGATTCATTTTGTTCTCGCTCTCTGATGCTGCTAGGCGGCTGCTTATAGTTGCTGCTGCACTTTCGCAAGCTTTTCATTCTTTTCTTTTCTTTATTTTCACTTTATTAAATGCTGCTCCTTCATGGCATTATTTCGCGTAGAGGTGCTCAGTAACCTCTCACCTCACCTCTCGCCCCACTTTTTCGCTTAGTTTCTTCTTGGGCTCATAGCCCAAGGGTTACATTAAAAGAACTGGTGGAAATGGAGGTGGGGCAAATGAAGTGTAGGCACCGCTTAGGCGGGCGGGTATACGACGAATACAGGCATACACTAACTTTAGAAATAACAAAGGGACAAAGAGAAAATTGAATTTTCCAACTGAATTTTACTTGCGTTTTATATGAATAATTTGAAAATGGTGGAAAAGACGTAACAGTTCACCCGCATTTCGCCATGATTCATTCATTCATTCTCTCTGAGTGTGAAATACAACAAGCGTTGACAAAGACAAAGGGTAACAACACCAAATAAAAACAAAAAAAGAAACGAGAGAGGGTGGCTGTGGGTTAGCTTGGTTTAGGTGTAGTTGCGTGTGTGTGTGTGTGTGTGTGTGTGTGTGTGTGTGTGTGTGTGTGTGTGTGCGTGTGTGTGTGTGCGTGTGTGTGTGTGTGTGTGTGTGTTTGGGGAAAGGTTGACAGTGCAAGCAAATAGCATGCCAACATAGCGTATGAGTGATACACGTGTAAATTTGCTAAAGTACTCGCAACAGCAAGAAACAGGCAACGGCAAGTACAAAAAAAGGATAAAATTTCGTATCGACTCACCTGATACCATACAATAATTGAAAATGTTCAATTAGCTACTGTATGGTGTGGTTTCTCTTTGGATTCAAAACTTAATGGATTGCAATTATATTCTTTGAATTACAAACTTTTTTGCATTATTCATAAGTCCAAAGAACAACCAAAAACAAAGAAAGTTATTTTCTTGTAGTGTACTTTGAAGTTGAAAGAATTTCATCATTTTGCCGCCAAGTGCTGGGGGTCTTAATGGGTAAGAAAATGAAGAATAACAATTGCACACACTTCACACACACAAACATACAGCACACACATACACGAAGCAGGCACAGGCTCTGAGTGCAACTCATGTATTTATGAAGTGTCAACAGCATCGCCATGATGCATGGTATCCGACCTTACGCTATCTGCCCCCATTCCCTCATTCACATAACTGCCTCAATGCCCCTTCTCCCCCTTTCACTCTCATCTCTCATCTCTGCCACACCGCAATGTGCATATGTGTGCGTTTCTGTATGTGCATACCTGAGCTGAGCTCTCGTTTTATACTCTTTCACAAAAATTGTACACTTTTATTTGAATGAATCGGTTTTATATTCTTTGAAAGATCGACATCATTTAACCCTATAACTCTAAGAAGAGTAATTGAAAGTCTTTTAGCACTTAATTAGCAATTTTGTAGACAAGTTTGTTTAGAAATTCGTTAATAAATCCTTTCGCAAATCCCTGATAAATCGTTATTGAATCGTTTCAGAATACAAAAAAGGTTTAATCCATTACATAATTAAAACAATTTTCAATCCAAATTTAAAAATAGTTGGAAAAGTTCTTAAAATTCTTTAAAAGTGTTAAATATCTTCAGTCTTTGACACAGAATTTATGCCTAAGCAAATTTGTAATTGCTACATTGTTTAATTGGCAATTTAAGTTCTGTTCTGCTCTGTGTGGGGATTATACACACAATGAAAAGTGCGAAAAAAATGCGGCAATATAATCAACGTAAACAACTTACAAAAAAAATAAATGCGACACTTTCAAATAGAATGGGTGAATGCGAGTAATGCAAGTAATGCGGGTTAACGCCATTTCCTCATACTGGTACACATAACCAGAAAGTATTTACCCATATATATATGTAGATGTATATGTATTTTGGCAATATATGTATGTAGAAAAGTAGGTATATTTGTATGTATGTTCTCATATTTTTGACATGCTGCAACAAAACAAGCTAAATGGATGGAAGAACAAGAACAAAATGGCCGACAGTCAGCGAAATTGTGTTTCTATGTCAAGCATAAATTTCACTTGCCACATACAGGTTGTACCCTGGGTAAAGGTACTTCTTTCATTCTGTACGTCTCTTGTTGATGATGAAGACAGACGACGATTATGCCAGGCAGGTGAAAAACACATAGACTTTCCCCTGCCTCCGTTGACTAGAGCGGACAGTGGCACGAACATAGACAGAGAGAAAGAGAGAGAGAGAGAGAGAGAGAAAGTTTACTGTTAGTTGACAACGTCGAGGGAACTGCAAGACCAAAAAGTAGACCCTCGGGTTGCTGTGCTATATCCCTCAGAGTCGGCATCAGTGGTGTTGTCTTGTTGCACTTAATGAATGCGGCGAAGGCTTTTGCATCTGGTCCTGCTCTTGCTTCGGCTCCCAAATGGGAGGCTACAGGAAACATTATAACAAAAAAAAAACAAAACAACAAAAAAAAAAAACCAAAGAGACAAAAGGAAAGGGAAGAAGGAAAAATGCACTTTTATCATTTTGTTGGCTTGTTCGTTCGTTATACGGAAATAATTTTCATTAAGTTTGTGCAGGATAAAAAGGAAGATAAATAGAACACACATAAACACACACACACATATGCACAAAGCAATGAGAATGAAAGTAAAACCGTGTGACAATTAGAGAAAGTTTCAATTTAGCAACATTAAGTCAATTCAGCAAAAATTTCCACAAATCCTAAAAAGGAGTTTATTGCCAAAAGCCTGACATCAAATGGAAATTGAAAGAATCTTTCACTTTCTATTTGGCTGTAAACTAAATGCACTTGAAATTGAAAGTTCAATTTGTTAAATTGCATTGAAGTATTGACTGAATTTAATTAGAAAATTGTGTCTTTAGATTTCCAAAATTCTAACTAGCCATTGGTTGTTCTTTGTTTAGCCAAACTAGGCAACAAAGCATTTTCCCAGCCATTTGAATTTGGTTCTTGTGCAACTTTCGTTTTTGCTTTTGTTTTGCATCCTTGGAAGTTTTCAATACTCTACAATTGCGTCTTCTACCAATTTTATTGAAATCCAATGAAGGAAAACAAGTAGAAAAAATATTCAACCAAACTGAACTGAAGACTAATGGCAAATAAAACTAAACTTGCAACAAAAATAAAAGAGAAACTAGCGAATGGAGAGGATAAGTGAGAGAAAAGAGAGAGAGAGAGACAGAGACAGAAATGAACCACATTGGTTGCCTTTAAAATTGTTTTCCGACAAATTCAGCGCTGTGCACACATTTTACAACTCAGCTGAAGTGCTTAATTACACAGACATACAGAAAGACAGACAGACGGAGAGAAGCTGGGCTAAAAATGAACGGAGCGGAGGTGAGAAGAAATGGGCGAAACAATGCCAAACACTGAACAATGGCCAAAATGGAGCAAATAGATTTTGGTGTGCCGTCTCTACGTGTTGTAGTAATACACCAGCTACAAAATCAAAACCACTACAAAACTACTTGGTTATTTGTGCAGGCCGCAACCACAGCCGTTTCAGAACCGAATATTCCTTCTCCTGCAGGAGAAGCCACCCAATGGCACCCAATGGCCGAGAAAGAGAAGTGAAATCAGTATCCAATGCCCGGGCCAAGGTGGCCATTAGTCTTAATGACTTGCCAGCCAACTAACTAACACTAACACATACAAACACACACACGCACACAGAAAGAGAGAGAGAGAGAGAGAGGGCGGGAGACGTGGCTCAAGCTCAGATTCCATTTTTGAATGAAACTTGCCAAAGCCACAATGTAGCTACAGTACAAACTCGTGAGAGAAGCCACATAAAGAGAGTGTAAAACTTTCAAAATTCTTAAACTTATTTTGGTTAGCTAGTCAGCGTTTTGGTAAATTCTAAACTAAACACTTCTAAAACAAGAAGCCAAATTTAAGTCCCTTTTAAAAATAAACAATTTTAAAAGAATACATACTTACATGGCCTTAAATCCTAAAGTAAAGTACGGAATGCAGTCAAAATGTTTTTGATCCGTCAATTAAGAATGATGTCTCCTGCTTATGCCAAAAAGTATGCTACTCAAAGTTTACAAAATTTGTTCAAATCTAATTGAGCAACGTTTAAAGGCCAACAAAGTAATTATACGACAGTTGCAGTGGCAAATAAAATGGTTTAAAGTTAGTGAAAATATCCTTTAGTTGTGGTCTTTACTGTAACTGAGTTGAGCTGCGTAAAAAGGCGGCCCAACAAAAAGAAGTTTCTTTTGTACTTATGATTCATTGTTTATTTTGCTTTGTTTCTCACTCAGTCTCAAGCCTCCCTTTAGCCCTTTCTCGTTCTCTCTGACTCTCTCTCTGGGTCTCTTTCACTTTGGTCTCGGTCTGGCTTTCATTCTATTTTGTGTTTGTATTTTGCAACGTTGCGTATTATAAACAGTTAAAAACTTTATGCGTGGCGTCCAAGCGTTGCTCACGTTTTAATTCCCCTCTCTATTCTCTGCTCATAAAAAAAAAGAAGAAATAAACGGTAATTTTTAATGAGTACAGCCAGAAAAGCGAAGAGTAAAACGAAAGCATGAGAATGGTCACACAAACACACACACACACACAGAGTGAGAGAGATGCTGAATAAGAAAATGGGGAGCTAGTGCACTTTATCATCTCCGTCTTCCGTTTCTGCGTTGGTGCATCCTGCCAACGGCTAAGGACGACGGCTGCCTTTTTGTTTACGGCAATCACAAAGAGTGCGAGAGCGAGAAAAACATCCTGATTCTGGCATTCAGATGCCACTGCCTCGCCTCTTTTCCAGTTCTGTTCCGCCCTGCCCTGCCCTGCCCAGTTGCTTCATTTCCTGCCATCCTGGCATCCTTCTGCGTGCACTTAACCCATATTTTTGCCAACATAATTTGCACGCATTCGGCGTGCAGAGTCGTTTAGTAATTTTCATAAATTACCCATTCACAATGCAATGGAAACGAAAAGGAGAGAAATCACGCACTCAACTGCAGATATAACCAACCATTAACATTAACATAAATAAATATGATTTCCTTTTTAAATGATCAAATAATTGTAAAAAAAAAAAGGAAAAGGAAAAAACCCAGAAATAAAGAAACCCAACAGCAACATTCCTACAATTCTACTTTTGTTTAACAATCATTTTGCTGGATCGAATTCTTTTTTTCTCATTGAGAGAAAATGTTTTGGTCTATCGAATTGATTGATGGAATGCCAAGAGCTTGTCCCAGTTCGCTGCACTTCAAAGTGCAATCAAGTGCGTGTCGTATGTGTTTGTGTGTGTGTGTGTGTTTATATATGATAAAGAATGTGTCTGTGTGTGTTTGTGTGTATGTGTGCCAAAGGACAATGAAGATGGGTCCACAAGAGCCAGAGAGAATGAGATAGACAGACAAATTGAAAAGGATAGCAGTTGATTTTTATTCAAATTCACATCGAATAGTTGTTCCATAACAACTATGCACAATGGTTAAGCACATTGGCATTAAGGGTCTGAAAGGAGTTTGCGGCGATCCAGACGGACCAACGAATAGACACGTTGTTCTTATCAGGAATATATACTCTATATAGGATCTCACATAATTAACCCAAAATGTATCACTAGTTTACAACTTTTGCTCAGATTGTTTTCTTTGTTCAAGGCCAAAACTCATGGAATTGTATTTATTGAATCTGATTAAAACTTGTTAAACTTCCCAAAAAATATTCAAGTGATATCTCAGAGAATTCCTCGATGATTTGATGTGACTGCAACTTTTATAACTTGCCTTATCTAAAAAAAATGCCAGGTATCTCTTAGGATATTCCAACTAATCAAATGTACATAATATGTATGAGGGTAAAACAAAAAGGGTAGCCAAAAAGGGCAACATCATTATAAATCTCTGTGGGTGAGTGTGTGTGTGTGTGTGTGTGTATGTGTGAATGCCTTGAATGCCTATTCACCCTTCGCCTCCTTCCTCTCTTATCCAGCACTCGCAGCATAGCATTCCAGACTTACCTCAATCCTCCTTTTGGTTTTAATCATATGTGTGTGTGTGTGTGTGTGCGCAGTTACAATGCATGCAGATAAACAAGCACATTGTAGAGAGAACGGGTGAGTGGAACGAGGAGAGAGGCTACAACACTTCAAACAATAATAATAACACAATCAAGTGCCTGTTCACACACGTTTTTAAAGTGCGCTCCACTGAGTGTGTGTGTAGAGGGGGGAAAGCCCCCTGGAATGACAATGTGACAAAGCCAAGTGTGCAGACAAAAGACAGAGCGACAGAGCGAGAGAGAGAGAGAGAGAGAGAGAGATGACATGACAAGGTGACCATCATTCCGAGTCGACTATTCGTCGCTGTTGCATTTCTTTTCACACATGCGTTCTTTCAATGCCGTTGACCCAGCAACCCATAAGCAAAATGCAGGGACGTTGTCACAAAGAAAAGTCCAAGAGAGCTGATGATGTCGTTAGTTTTAACTTTTGATTGGCATTTTAACGGGGGGGGGGGAGTATATAAACTTATACATATATACATTTCAATATATGTACATATGTATCATCTTGTCACATGATCCTTGACAATTTTATTGCATAGAACGACACACTACGCCCATGTGAGCCACCAGGCACATTCAACCAGCCGTTCAACCAACCATCTAGCCACCCATTATCCATCCAGGCATCCTTTTGTTGATGAAAATGGTAAGCCTTAAAGCCATCGTCATCGTCCTGCTCCTTGTATTGTGTAACAATGGGCCAGCTGAACTGTAAGCCTGTCTGTTTCTCTATCTTACACTTCTTTTTTTTTCATTCCTTCTTCTATATGTGGGTGTAGATGTGTGAGTGTGTGTGTGTATATCGGTGTGTGTTTGCTGGCCTGTCTGTGTTTGCTTTAGGTAATCATTTCAACATATGTACCTGTGTCTGTAAAGCCACCTCTACCCGTACATGTGCGATGTGTTGTAAAGGCGTGTTTCTTCAAGTCAAGCAGTCAGCAGGAGGAATTGTAGCAACAGCAATGGTAGTAGCAGTAGCAGATCCTTGCTGCTTGAAAATTCTATCATAAATTGTGAACTCTTGCAGCTGATAAACCATCACTTCACTCACATGGGTTAAGCTTCTCTACCTTTGATAGCATTGTCCACTTGGCTTAGTTTTGGGTCAACAGAGTTTCGAACAATAGTTTTCATTGTAGTCTTTTACTAGAATGGAATAAAATGAAATAAAATAAATCATTTGAAATATATGTACATATAGAGATGTAATTTAATATAGTTATCAACTGATTTAAAGTGCAATGTAATTACTAAATTTGACATCATTTTGTTGCTTACCAGCTTGACACTTTGTTTAGAATTATTTCTATTTTATTAGTGCCCAAATTGCATATAAATTGACACAAATTTGTTATTGACCATTAATTAAGCTAATTCCGTGTAAACGTTAAAATATGGTTTGTTCTCCTTTAGTGACATGATAAATTCAGTTTATGCAAACTTGTAATTATAAAACTTGTGCAATATTTTAAAAACTGAATGTCAATTTGAGACATTTACCCTTTGTCGTTTGTTTTCCCCCACTAATTAACTGCTGCACATTTTAGATTTCATTTAAAAGCTAACAAATAAAGATTAACAATGCATTTTCAAATGCCCAAAAAAGTATGCTATGCAAGTTGTTACATTTTATTTAAGTTAATTGGCAATTGACTTCGATTCAAAGAAGTTTATGTTGAGACTGAAATACAGTTTTCAATGTTTTAATAAATTCTTAAATCAATATATTACCTTCATTAACTTTAGTTGACTAGATAGTTGCAGTTTTTCAAGAGACTTTTTAGGGTAAAATAAAACTGTGAAAGTAGCCAATACTTTTTTACCATTATATACATATATGGTAGGAGATTTTTGTTATGATTTCAAGAGTAAGACTTAATTTATATTTAAACGATTTAAGAGTTTTAAGAGTGTATTTAGTGATTTTGCTTTATAACTAAACAACAGTCGAAACATTGACTAGTAGAGGTATATTCTTAGTTGTGATCGACACAAAAGTGTCTTTGGTGTATGGTGTCGAGGATTCTATGTGAAAACTTGTGGTTGGTAAATGGTAAAGTCAAGGTCTAAACTTTCTTTCTTCGTTTATGCTTTTTGGTGTTGCTAACATTTCGTGTAAAATATTCGCTCTTTGTTGCTATTGCCGTTGTTGATGATGGAAAGCTCTTTCAAGTTGGATTATCCTGGCGAAACGCTTATATTTTGGTTTGCTGGCCATCCAGCAATAACCTTCGCATTTATGTATGCATGGTGTCTGCAATTTATGTTCAACCAGCAAAGTCAAGTTGCAAAATGTTGCCAGTTTGCCTTCTTTTTCTTTTTTGCATCCTATGTATGTATATGTATATTTCTTTTGCCTTTACTTTGCTTCGTTTTTTTTGTTCAATGGCGTCTGACATCATTTTGTTTGTGTATGTGTTTGTGTGTGTGTCTGAAAGGATGCGCCTCATATCCTTGCACCTTGCTGTGCGGCGCTGAAAATTAAAAATTGCTCCACATATACATTTGTGTGTGTGTGTGTGTGTGTACGTGTGGCTGTGTGTTAGTACATAAAATAACTTTTGCCCCTTTTTTGACTTTTGGCATCGTTATGCATTTTAACACAAGCACTTGGCATCTTTGGCTAAGTCAGGACTAAAGGCATGAGCCGAACTGAACTGAACTGAACCGAAAGGAGGAGGCCGCGTGCCATGAATTTCATGAACTAGAGCAAACTATATTAAGAAAAAATGTGTTTTATTATAATAAACTTGCATTTTAGGGGTCACAGTGGGACAATCTATTGCCGTCTGTGTGAGTTTGTTTGTTTGTGTGTGTGTGTGTGTGCATAGTGGGGGGTTTTCAGAGAAATTTCTATCAATTATTTCACGATTTATGCTTTGAAAATTTGTACAAAAGCCATCGCCATATTTGAGGTTATGTTTGTGATTGGTTAACCACACAGAAGTAACCACTCTTTAATCAAAATTCCATTAACCACATTTACATTTAGCTTACAATTATTATTGCAAATTAATTAAATTCAACATTAAAGCATTGGAAAAAAAAGACATTGCAATGAATATCAATTCACCAAATTGCCAACCCATCCAGAACTGCAGTCAGCAATTATGCTATCATCTGTGGTCATTTAACCAGTCGTTGTTCATGTGTACATACATACATCTCTCAGCGGGCTTATCTCTCATTCATTCATTAATAACAAAAAGCAATTCTCTCGTTCATTGCATAATCTTTGGCTCACTATTATTACTCCTCTCTTTTCATAATTGTATCTTCACTTATCCTTCTCTTGGTAATTATGTATTACAATATTGATTTTCATTCAATTTGCGGCAACTAGTAAATTAATCGTTTGAAATGACTTGTTTTTCATTGTTTCATCGACTATTTGAATATATGTAGATGTATATATTTTAGTACAGATCACTTGCAATGCCTAATTAAAAGTATGAAACTTATTTTGATACCAATCACACAATGAACTAGTAATTAGATTTTATTTAATTGCTCTTAATAGAGATGGCCAACTATCGATAAACAGTACTATCGATTGTGCACTTTCACACAATCCTGTGAGTAATTAACTATTTCATTAGTGACGCCATTTGACAACTTTCCAGGCACAAATTCACCCCCATAACCATTTTACCTTTTCCTTAAATTTACTAATTGGGACATTTCTTTGACTAAAGATCAAGGTCGTTTGCTGTGCAGGCTTTTAGCTGCTGTCATTATCGAAATCCCTGACTGACAGCTCTGATGTTAACTTGTTATCTTTTCAGCGATTAACATGGTTAACAAATTCACAACAGGAACTCTTTGATCTTATTTTAATTGTCAAATCAAAGTCCAAGTGATGGTATATACGAAAATTCTCGTACACTTTCACTTTAATCTTTGTGTATATTTTTATTTTGCCTTTATGTCCTACTTTTGTTTTTTTTTTTTGGTCTACCTGGTAACTTAATGAACTCGCTGTATTTTTAGCAAAGGCTCCCATCAAAATTAATTTTTGGCATTTCACTTTGATTATACGCGCATATATATACATACTAAGTACGAGTATGTACATATATACTAAACAAGTCGTAAGTATGTGCAAATGATATTCACTTTCCCTCTCTCTCTCCATCTCCCTCCCTCTCATCCACCTCTGTTTGGGTCCTCTGCAGGCAGTCATTAGATAGATGGATAGATGGATGGATGGATGACTAGATGGTTGGATACAGGAGATACAAGGGGTTTTCGTTCATGTTTTTGAGGTTGCCAACAACCTGGCCACCAAATGTGCCTACTGTCAATAATTTTTCAGCCAGGCAGTGGCAGTGGCAGTGGCAGCGCCAGCGGCAGCGGTGTGTACAGGAAGCAATTATGGCGCAAGGGATAACTAGAGAAGGAAGACCTCGAGGGCTGAGGGGAGGGAGTGAAGCTTGTCCACAGTGTAGGACTCTGATGTTTACATTGACGGCGCCTGATGATAGGCTGCTTCCATAAAAATACACACACACACACACCCACATGAGTGTCTGTGTGTGTTGGTAATGAGGTTGTTTTGCATGTTTAGTCATAATACACAACATTTTTTCGAGTTCGATGTTGTGCGGCGCTTTATCTATAAAACCATAAAAGCCTACGACTCACATGAAGGTACAAAGTATCCGGAGGGGAAAGGGAGGAGCGCTTTAGTGGGAATGGGATTCACATTGGGGTACAGGAATTGAAGTGTGGGTAGATGGTGGCTATGGGGCTGTGGGTACTCGGTAGTGCATTTCGCATTTTTGACGTGTAATTAAACGTTTTTGTGGTTGACAACAAACAAAAGACAATACATTCACACACACATACACATGCACTTTCAGCACTTGTGGTTCAAAGCCATTTCCATTTCGCTTTCTCCGACAGCAACAACGACAAAACAGATACCAAAAAGGATATCGAAATAATCAACTCTGTTGGTCGTAGTGATGAATAACCTTACCGAAAAAGAATCCACTAAGCCACATTGCCATTCCAAAATGTAAACAAAATTTGCACCTCTAAAAATATAATTATAGAAGAAATAAAAGAGTTTCACAGTTTGGAGGAGATTTCAAAAGCTATTTTCATCTTGATCACCACTCGACATACTAAATACAAAGGCCTTGAGAAAATGCATATGCTCTCTGTATGTGAGAGTGACTAAATAGGGGAACAGTAAAACGCAATTGAAGCGATTGATGCCAGAGGAAATGCACACAATGAAAATTGTCAAATGAAATGAAATGAGAACAAAGTAGGGGGAGAGAGAGGGTGAGAGAAAGAGATAGAGCGAACACATAACTGGCACAACATGAAAAGCAAAACGACTATAGATGGTGGCCAAACAAATCCTTAATGGTCACTGGATAACAGGAACACAACATAAATTGGATAAAAACAGAAGAGACTCAAAACATTGGATTAATTAAGAACTTGGACATTAAATTTCATCAAGGGATGCCTGATTTCACACTTACAAGAGAAGCTTTTACTTAAAGAAGCAGCGAGAATGAAGATGTTCATTTGCATTTGTCTCTTAGGTGAAAAGGAAAATAAATATGCAGCTAATGAGAAACTTGCCCGGGTGCATTTGGGAGGAGTCGCGGGGTGGGAAAAGAATTCTGCGCGCCGGCAAGGACGTTGCTTCCTATTTCTAGTGCAGTGCACTTGCCTTGCCTTAACTCAATATTTTTCTTGACTTTTTCGTAACGCTTTTGTTGTGTTTATTTTTACTCACTTGCCGTGTACTTAAGCATGCATATGCAAAAATTCAGCTCCAACTGCATCCTGTTATGCTTTTCCCACCGTTTCACCGCCTCCGCCCCTCCACTCCACGCAAAACACTCATCCGCTCAGACGTTCACTTGCTCCCCGAGACTCTGCCTCAAAATCCTGTTTCACATTGCTTCATCCCATTTCCATTTGCCGGCTTTAAAGTTTTTCTTCTCGTTGTTTCTTTTTCTTCCTTTTTGTATTTTATGTTAAAATGGAGCAAATAATTGCGTAGGCTGTGTGCTGGCATGTACAGGGGTGACTGACTGACTGGGACGCAGGGGTCAAAGGGGGGGCCGAAAGGTCTGGGATGGGATTATGTTGGTGCTTCACATTTTAGTTGCAACAATTTATTTTACTCTTTATCCAGAAATGGATAAAAGTGTATAATTAAAGACGCCTTTCCCTCCTTTTTCTGGGCCAAAGCGAATGAGGCGTGTTCTCCCCCCACAGAGATTAAAGCGACCCTAAATTACCAGATACTTAGAATACATTATTCTGATCATCATCATATTATTATTTATCTAGAGTTCATCCAGTCATAATTCACTATATTATTGATTGAGCGAATTCAAAATAAAACATTTTGGTGACGAAGGCGCCAAGACGGTTTTTCGGTCCAACCAAGCACGGTCGATTACCACTCTTGTTGAGGATACTCTTTTGATTACATCATAAGTCCTTTGGTTTAGGAAGGCCCCAAACAAAACTCGAATGTCCGTTGAAGAGGATGTTTTCAATAGAATAGTTCGATATGGTCCAAATGTTTTACGATCATGCAACACAGTGATACGTCGTGGTTGGCGATGCGATAAAACATATCTTATCGCTGCCCTCATCCTTGCATCCTTTAATACATGTTTCTTAAATTTAAATCTAAAATCTTCCCGCAATAATGTCCTTTTGATATCGTCCATGGTCTTCTGGTTTTCTGTAATTCGAATTTATATGAATATCATCAACATATTGTAGTTCAATTTTCCAAACTATGTTTTTTTTTTACCTTTCATTGATTTGGTTTTTTTTACTTTTACTGAGTTACACTTCTGGATAGAATGAGGATACATTTCAGTTTTTGAACTCAATTTGTGTATTGAAAGCCTTTTCAAAGATAAATGATTTGGCTTTTTGACTTTCTTCTGACGGAATATTAAAATTTGGTATTTGACGTTTAGTGTTACCACGTTTCTTACCTGATTGACATTGACCAGCACTGGCAACTCTGAAACAACTTCATTTTAGCACATCAAAGTTGTCGGTCAATCTCTCATAGTTTTCCTGTCAAATCATTCGATTGACGTGTTCTCAAAACAAATCAGAAATTCGACGAAAAATAAGGTTTGTCTAGATGTTGGAAATGGATCAGGAACAAGAACAGCAGCACAAACAGGAGCAAGAACTGGACCAGGAGCTAGAACAGGATGACGTGTATCCAATTGATGGCGAGTACGAATGTACTACACCACCAAATGAATCCAATCCGATGGAGGAGAAAACCGACGGCCTGCTCTCGACGTTGGAATTGATTCACCTCCAAGAAGCTGAAAATGTTCATAACCTTATTAATTCGGTGCATGACTCGAATGTTCAGAAGGACGAACAAGAAGCGATGGATGAATTTCTCAATACGAGAATAATGCGTGACCGTTGCCAATATATTTGAGCTATCGTGAGCCAAGAAGTATCAGTCGTCGGTATCAGTTGCCACCAAAAAGGGGCAATTTAAATAAAATAATATGCAAATTTATGTCATTAAATAAATTTACAATGTATACAAGCAACGTGGCAAATTGGGTTCCATTTTAGAGGGAGAAACTATTCTGATTTGTGGCTAGCTCTTGTTTTTTTTTTTTTTTGTCGTTTCAGTCGGTTTAGTCTTTCCATGTTAACTATGGTTAAATGGTCTTCAAGGGTTAATGTCCTTAACCCACATTTGTGCACAATTTTGGCTAAACTGGGTAGCTAGCTAGCTGCAAGTAATGACCCACTTGAAGCACTCGCTTTAAGTGCATTCCAAATGCTCACTCATCAAATCAAAAGTCAAATTGTCTGCTACCAAAAAAAAAAAAAAAGAGACACTCATAACAGCAGGACACACACAGAGAAGGAGAGGGAGTCCAGAGAAAGGGGGAGGTAGAGAAGTTCCAAAACAAAAACGACTAATAACAGGCAACGTTTAAGAGGCAGAAAGCCAAAAAGGGAAAGCAACAGCTAGGAAGATTGACAAAGGCAATGTGGGTGAAAGGACGACAGAGGCAGAGCGAAATGGGGAGAGAGAAAGCTGAGCTTTCATTTAATGCAATTGCCATTAGGTTCACTTTACGCCAGCCAAAGGACCTCCACTCCCCGCCCAACAACAGCAAAAAAAAAAGGGAAAGTGCTTCTACTACACTAGACCAAAGGCAAAGCAGAAGCTTCTGCTACTAGTTTTTGCGGGAGATGGAGATGGAAGGTTGTTGTCAGTCGTTCGTCTCTGGATTTTGTACCGGCTGCTATTTATTTTCATTTTCGTGCATTTATGGTTTTATCTCTCTATATCCTTGTTGTAGACCCACAGGCACACACACACAAACACATACACACACATACATATATACGTATACAAACATATGCACAGAAAGTTCAGTCCTCTTCTCTGACACTTTGTCGTTTTTATCGTTTCAGCGTTAATTCGGTTAAGCACTTAAAGGGAGGCCTCCCCTCCAACCAACAAACAGTCCCAAGTCCAACCAAACCACCCACCCTCGCCATTTCCATTTCCCTACCGTCGTGGCCAAATGGAGCAGCGGGAACAACAACAACAAAAACAACAGCAACCAGAACCGGACAGAGTTGAACGATGAACAAACGAGAACAAATTGCTGGCCAAGTTACGTGCATAGTTCAATTGAAGGTGAATTTGTAAAGGAGCAGGCGGAGGAGGAGGAGGAGGAGGTGGACGAAAGAAGAAGGAAGACTAGCTAGAAAGAGCATCGTCATCATCATCATCGTCGTCGTCATCAAGATCATCATCATCATGTCTAGCAGTCACTCCGGCACAATTGGCCGTAAACGCGTGGGCAGCGGCTCTGCCGGCTCAACTGCTGGCAGTGAATACTATTTCCCTGGCGGCATCGGTGAACAGCAGCAGATGCGTCGCCAGCGTTCAGCCGAATGGCATAGCCATAGCCATGGCCATGGCCACGGACACGGACATGGCCATAGTCGACATGGTGGCACATATGGCGGCAGCTATGGCGGCAGCAGCAGTGAGGATGAATATCAAAATACAGCACAAGCAACGGCCTTTGATACGCAATTGTTGGCCCAGTTACTACTGCAGAGTCAGCAATTGGCAAGTAAGTATAGTACCTACATATGTACATATATCTATCCATCTAATGCATTACACATTAGACTTTCGTTTTTGGTACACTAAAAAAAACAAAAACCAACCAAAGACTCAGCAACCAAATGTATCTCTTCTAAACTTGTTATTTCTTCAAGTGTAAGATGCCAAAGGAGTCTTGACCATGTTGAAATGTCGCTTAGCCAAAGGCCCAAAATAGTTGTATATACATATATGCGCGTGTGTGAGTGTGTCGGTGTGTGTGTGTGTGTGTGTGTGTGTGTGTGCAGGTCAGAGTACTAAATATTCATTACTTTCCTTAATTGAATTATTCAGTGGTCATGGATGGCTTTCTTTTGTAAATGAATCTGAACTGAAGTGAACTGGACTGAAGTTGGCTTAGGCCAAAAACTGCAGGTCTAAGATTCCGTTTACAGCTTCAATCACGAAGTAGAGTCGAGACAAAGTTTTCCGAGCACGGCATCTTTATGGACGTCCTACACCACCCACTTTCATCAATCGACCGAGTGACTCAACGACCAACCCACTGACCCACCTTGCCACAATTCAATTTGTACGTCCTGCCTCTAATCGAGGCATAAAAACACGCAAGTTCCATGAAAACCGCTGCGCCCCGCCTTCACGTTGGGGCACCGTTTTTATGTCTGCATTTTGCTTTGTTTTATTTTTATTGTCTGTTAATATTTAATGCAATTTACGATTCATTTTTTACAACCTTTCTGAATGAACGCGCGCCGCGCAGCAGCGTGTTTTCATGTTTGTTGCCCTAGCAAATTGTTTTGCCTGACCAAAAAGGAAAACAACACAAAAAACATTGCATTTCATCTCACATTGGATAATAACACTTTTCCAATCAAATTAAGCACTTATAACACATAGTAGAGCCATCTCTATGTGATTGCAGCAAATCGTTTGCCCAATCTTTTGATGGCACTTAAATTTCCCTTCTTTTTTTTTTTTTGAGACATAAAGAAACAAATGACTCCACGTCAAGCTAACCTTAAGTAGATAAAAATAGGAATGCATACCAGTAAAGAAGAGAGTTTAATCTATTTTCATGTCACTTTTCTTTTTGTAGGTATGGAACATTACAATTCCGACTGTGAGCCAGAGTATTTGCGTCAGCGTAAGCATGATCATCAATTGGAAGATGCTGCCAATATAACCATTCCCAGCAACAGTAACAGTGTGGAGGTGACCTATGCCCAGCCACATCAACATCAAAGACAGCCGGTGACAGCCACAAGTGTGGTACAGTCACCACAAAAGTTGACTGGCAAATATCAAATGTCCAATGCCAATTTGGGACTTTTTCCCAATACAAGTGGCCAGCTAACTGGCGGCGTATCTAGTGGCACTGTGAGTGGCAATACGCGCAGTACAAATCCATTTCTTAACGCCAAATTTACAACTGATGAGATCGCTGCCCCAATTTCTGAGACGGCAGCAACACCCACAGGAACAGCAACAGCAACACCGACACCCTCGAATGCCTATTTATCAATATTGCCTGCCTCGGCCTCCTCGTCGACGGCCGCCTCAAGTAGTCGCAGTCATCGGAGCACTACAACGCGTAATACATTGAATCGCTTGAGCGGGATGACCAGTTCAAGTAGCGGAACCTCGGCATTATCTGTGAATCGTAGTGATTCGTTGCGTCAGCCGACTCATTCCCTGACTCAGGCACAAATGCCAGTGACATCTTCTACGCTGAAGTTAAGCCTAAACGATGATATTGAAATCGATGATAATGATGATGGAGTTGGTGTTGGCGTTGGCGTTGGCGTCGGAGGTGCTGGTGGTGTTATTAGTGAATTGGAAATGGAATCGGAGGAACCGCCGCCAGAGCCAGCACCGCCAGAGATTCCACCGCGCACACAATCCCTGTTGATGTCGCTGCGCAAGCATTCCGACTACAAGCTGAAATATGAGGAAAAAGGGGACCAAAAACACGAGGAATTCATACCAACCAGTCAACTGCAAAAGGGTAAGTCCGATGAGGAATTTTCTAATAAATAAAATGGGGAAATTTGTAGTTTGCTTTTTGGGACTGCAATTCGAGTCCTTGGAAAGCTTTCGATGATGGACGATGTTTTTGTCGAAAGCTTTTCGATGTTACTGTTAACAGTGAGCTGAAAGCTCAGGGGTTAAAGCTTAAGCTTTTAATAGGAAGTTACTAATTTAAATCATTTTTGTTTCTTTTCAATTTTTTGCAGATTACATTATTAGTGATAATATGCAACAATTGCAGAATTTATCACCCAACGATTCCCAGGGGTAAGTTTCGATAAAATATCGATATACCTAATAATGTTATCGTCATAGAGATATATATATTTACTTGACTTTTGGTTTAAATTCACACGTTTTTGTTACATATATAAAATTTTCAAGTTGGACCAGTTCATTCTTGAATTCCATTTGATCATTTCATGAGGAATTATGTTTTCCTCTTTTCTTGTCCTTGGATCCTTTTAGAGAAGATTTGTGAACTGATTCTGTTATAATCCTCTTTCACAATGAACTTCTACCAACTCCTTCGATACGGATATTTCTTAGTCTGTGTGTGTGTGTGCTTTGCTTATAATTCCATCAACTGACCACAAAAGTGAAACAGAACAAAAAGTCCCTACCAGAAGAAGAAAAAGGATGACAATGCTGGAGAACGAAAGATATGGATGGAGAAGTTGGAGATGGTGAAACTGGAGTGTAACGGAGTGGGCAAGGGAGCGAAGATAAACAACCAAAAAAACAAAGAGAGCCCTTCTCATTTCCCTGTCACCCATTCGTAGTCAACGTTTGGCCTCTAATCTGCGTACACTAGAACTAGGAGATAGACACAAAAAGAAGGCGCAGGATAGGCAAATAGACCAAGAGAAAGAGAGAGCAAGAGAGATGGAGACAGACAGTCATCTGGATGCCGTTTGATGCTCATGTTACCACCAACAATCCTCACCTCCTTGCCACCAACTGCAATAACAAAGTAAAGCGAGCCTCATGTTAACGGCAATTAAATCCGCAAATGGTTTCACATTGGTAGCAAACCCTTCCACTACTTTCAACCAATTTTCCCTATCTTTCATCCTGTATATATATACATATATAGATATATATGTATATGTGTAACAGAGATAGATATAGAGCGAGAGAGAGAGAGAGAGAACAGTTTGTTCGTATCTCATCTACAAGTGCAAGCGCCATTGTAATCCCGTCCAACCGGACGACGTAACAGCTACCAAAGCCGCAGCGCCAAAAACTTCAAAATGGCGCCCAACGTAGTGGCCACATCACCTCCTATAGCAGTCGTTGCCGCCGCTGTCGTCGACGTCTGGGTGCAAAAGATGTCCGTAGCATTTTGTGGTTTTTGTAAGCGGCTTTCGCTTCGCATTTTGTTTGCAGTCCTTGGGTACTTTGGAACTTGGGGCGTTGTCCTATCGTCTCATCCCCAATTACCAGTAGTCCGAACTCCGGAGTATATATGTATGTGTATGTGTGGACAGGGGCATGGCAAGGGCAACTGCCACCTGCTGCTGCTGCTGTTGCTGCTGCTGTTCTTGCTACTGCTGTTGTATACATGTGTTGCGTTGCAGCATAATTAAAGAACTCACTTGCAGATTACGTGGTTTTATAGGTTTTACCGTTACCATTGGATTTTCTTTCAACTTGTGAGGGAGCCGCCGTCAACTCTGCCGCCTACTTGGAGCTACTGTTACTCCGTTTGCCCGTTGGCCCATTGCCCTTGCCTTTGTTTGTACTTTGTTTGTTCTATGTGTACGGGTTGTGTATGTCCTTTGTGTGCATTGAGTTTATTTACTCAAAGGATTACGGTAAACGTTTCATGTAGCAAATTTTAACCACAGCCACTAATGTATAGCTAATGATGGATTTTTCTTCCCAGTTGGTTGTTAGGTTTCCAAGCAAACTAAATATAATCTCAGCCTCTCTGAGTTAAACATTGGCTAGTTTCAGATTCCTCGTTTCTCCGTCTATCTTTAAATTGGATTAGACGTCTATTTACCTAAAACAACAATCGATGGATCAATAGAATCTCGACAGATACTATAAATAATTAATACTACTCTAAGAGAATATGTTGAAGTAACCTAGTCATCAAGTTGGTAATCAGTTAAAATGAGCTGCTTAGACTCAGTTAATGCCTACTAATTGAGTTAGCCATTTGACTTCATTATATTTATTCTTTAAAATTAATGAAGCAATTATACTTTAATTATGACCAAGACTGTTGATAGTTCTGGCCATAAGATTCTATTTCAATCCATCTCTTTGATTTTTCAACCTGATTCGCCTAAGGTTGATGAGGTTTTTGAGATTTTGCAAAAGTTTCTACATATACAATAAAATATTAATGAGCTAGCAAATCTCCACGAAGGAAAAACAATAAGCTCTCTACAGGAGGGCAATAATAAATCGCGCGCAAAAGCGATACAAGCAAAAAAAAAAAAAAGTCAAAGAAAATAAAATAAAACATCCAGCTAATCCATAGAAAATACCCAGAAAAACAGAAGAAGAAAAAGAAAGCAAAATGTTCTATTAATGGCCAAGAAGACGAGAAGTGTGGAGGAGTGCAAAAAGAAGATGGCAGGCAGGATGTGTGAGTGGAAAAAGGGAAAGTTTAGAGCTAAAGCGAATTCGAGTTCGAGAATTGGCAATTTCATGCTTCGAGTGCAAAGGCTTTCAATCAAACAAACATGGCGAAAAAAAAGAACTCGGACTCAGACTGACAAAAGTGATACCAAAGATGCCAACAGAACAGAAACATGATGGGGACAGACACAGACTTCGGAGACATGTCCTTTTCACGCGATATATCTTTGAGTTGCTCCTGGTTCCTTACCAGGCGACACGTTGGGGTTTTTTATGGCACATTCGTGAGCTTATTGTAATGAATTACTTTGCTTGGTTGCAGGAGATGTGCCCATGATTCGGTTTTGGGTTATTGACTGAGCAACAGCCACAAAGGAAGGGGAAAGCGACAGGGAGATAGAGTAAGAGGGCGAGATTGAGAGAGGAATGTAGAGGCATATTGAGAATGTTGTACGTGTGTTTTCTTAGTGACATGTGGTCCACATATATATATATATATATATATGTATATACATTGTGGATGTAATCATAATTTTATGTCCATCTAAGTAGCCATGTCCATGATAACTGTCAACGACACATTTAGTTGACCCATCCAATCGGTCAGTTTTGTGCTTCAAAAGTGGTTCCACAACCAGCAACCACAAGACTTAAGCTGTCGCTCACAGGCAGTGTCATCCTTCATGTATAAATGTGTGTGGCTGTGTGTGTGTGTGTGTTGGTGAGTGGGTGTGTGTGTGTGTGTGTGTGTGTGGGTATGTGGTATGGATTTTGGGCAAGTTTGCAACAGTTAGTGGTCAATCGAGTGCATTGAGGCCGCGCATTTTGAGGCCTAGAATTTGAAAATGAAACAAGGAAATGTTGTTGCTGACAATCGAAAGCCATTGAGTATTTGGGAATTGAAAGGTGTCCCAGAAACTGAATGACAGTACCATAACTGGATGCTAATATTACATTCACTTAGCCAACTGTCATTTTTGGTTACATGACAATCCATTATCCAACTAGCCAGCCACTCCTCCGCCTATCGCCTTCAACTGAACTATCTTGGAAGATTCTACCTCAAGTTTTTGAAATCTGCGCCAATTTGATTTCCATCTAAAAACTATTTAAAGTTAATAGAACTTAATGAAATTGTATTGTTTGCCTAGTTAAGATTGATCAATAAAAATTGAAATGCTAAATAAAAATTTTTTCAATTTGATTATGGAGTGTCTCGAGGGATTTTTGTTGGTGGGGGAGTGTTTTTTTTTCTTGTTGATCTCTGTTTGTTTGTTTGCTGTTATTTGTTTTGCTGGATTTCTTTTGGCAGCTCGTTAACCGCACGCTGAACCCTTCTCTTTGTCTTAAGCAGCTTCTGACCGCGACGATGATGATGATGATGATAATGATGATGAAGACGATGATGATGATGATGATGAAGACGATGAAGACGATGATGCATGCTGACAGTCGAAGATGTATGATGGAAATTAATAAAACAAGCGTAAACACTTAAAAGGCGCTCCTCGGCCCCGGGTGTTAACCCCCTTCCACCCAACCCTTGCCTTCCCTTCCCTTGAAATGTTAGCGAGTGACTCAATCGATTCCATGCGATTGACTTTGCCCTTTCTCTCTCCACTCTTTGCATTCGTATTGGATTGCCCGCCCCCGCTCTCTATTTTTTTTTTTTGTTTTCTTCGTTTTTTACTTCATTTAGCAGTCAGCCGGATGAGACAACGAATGAAACGAAATGAAACCAAAGAAAAGAAACAAAAACTAATTGAAAACAATCATTAAACACAGGCAAAAGATGAAGAAGAAGAGGCAGATGAAGAAAAAGTAGACAAAGGGAATGGAGAAGTAATAATAACAACAACAACAATACACACTCCGTGGCTCACATTTATGTGTATCACTTAATTATAACAGTACACACAGTGAGTAAGAAAGAGAGAGAGAGAGAGAGAGATGTAGAGAGGGAGGAGAGCTCTCCTGTCGTCTTGAGGCGCAGCTGTAAGCCACTCAGTGGGATACACTCTTAGTATCATCCCCTTCCCACTCCCTGAACCGCCTTTCTTCCACACACACTTTGAATTGACCATTAATTCATTAAAGGAGTCTTGGGGTTTGAGTTGTCTTGATCCCTTCTATAGCCACCAACTGAACCAAGAGTCTCCTCACCTTTAGAAGATCATACGCCAAGCATTTGCAAATGCATCCAAAACTCATTCCAATCTCTCTATCCAAGTCTAACCATGAAAAGAATAAGAACTAGCTGAAAGTTGAGCCTTCTGAATCCACGATATGTATATGGACATAGATTATAGGGTAACCACTAGTCGTCTTGACCTCTTTTTTTTTGTTCATAACCCCCGTTTTTTCTGTGCTTGGACCTCCAACTGGGTTTTGGGCTTTTATTTATTTCTTTATTAATTATTGTTTTGGCTGAGTTGTTAAACCACCAAAACACAAAAAAAAAGGTTTGCAGTCCCAAAAAAATTTGAAAGTGCCGAAATTTCTCATACTCTTCATCAGGGGCGTAGAGGTGGACACCTCAGAAAGTTCTCAAAGAGAGACCAAATCGTTTTTGTTCCCCCTTTCAACACAAATTTTCAAGCTACGGCCCTGTCCTTTACAAGGTTTAAGCTGAATAATTTTTCCATCGACTTGAAATACTTAGATTTAGATTCATTTTTAAGCCAATTTTTAGGCCAACACAAGTTAAACAAAAGACACATAAAGACGGAAACATTTATCTTGGATTTGCATAATTAAAATTTGAGCCAAATGCATCTTAATACTTATTAGCCAACTTCTTTTATATATTTAGTTTCCTCTTGTGGTTTTTTCTCTTTTGCTCAATCGTAAATTGAAATGAAACGAAAGTGGAAGGCAATTTCAATTCAATTGTGCAGACATAAATTGATTAAGAATTATGGCACTTTGATTAAGTGAGATGCAATTTTATTTAGATTGGTCGAGATCATTTTCGAACTGCTGTTATATTCAAATATTTATAAAAGAAACATTCGTCTGAGCCCAAGATGAGAGATGTAGGTGAGCTTCTTAGACAATTGTTAAACTAATCATTTAAAAAAAGTTCCTTTGATTTCAGCAGACTCTGATAGTGGCGTTTAGAATAAGATCTACCAAAAGATATGGATATTTTAATAACTTTTTCTTCTTGTCTGATTTACTCAGATAAAACTTCTTCTTGCATTTTCGTCTTTAGTTTCCGGTTGATTCGAGCTGTGAATAGTTGAAATGATATTAAATTGATTTATATCTACATTTTGCATTCCCTCTATTCAACTGACAGGGATATATGTATGTGAAGATGTCGTGATTTTTATAAACATCGACTTTGAGATACCCTAAAAATGAGTTTCCCTTAAGAGACTTTAAATGGACTATGAATTTCTAAATAGTTTATCTTTTGGCAACTACTACTCGAACTAACATCTCTTATTCTCTTGAGGAGCTTCATATAAACGTAGACATGTATATACCCTGTTGAGGCCTATGAGGCTCTGAGGGTATAAAAATGATTAAATGCCATATACACCTACCTAACCAGATCTCGAGAGTCGTATCATATATCGCTTTACATACAACAATGCGAGCCTACGCGCCTCAGACTCAGTTGCAGTCGGAGTCGGAGTCGGAGCCGCAGTCTTCGTCTCTGGGCCTCAAGTGGCGCTTGAAACTCATTCGTCTCGCCTTTGCATTGGCCTGGGCTTGGGTATGGGTCTCGGTCTGGGTCTGGGTCTGACTTTTGGTTCAAAGTCTGGACTCTGCTGCTGTTGATGCTGTTGCTGCTGCTGCTGCCCATCAGTCACTCATGTGAAATTCATAAATTCATATGCTGCGCCAAAGAAGATGCAATTAATCTGTTTGCTGCGCCTGCGCAGCTGTTGACAACACATCCCAAAACCATCGCCATCCCGCTGTGTCCGTTGATTGACCTTATTATTTGTTTTCTTGTTGGGTGAGAAATATGCCCAAATTTTTGTTTAACTGTTAACCCGCTAGAAAATTATGAAAAGGCATTTCCCACTTACCCTATTTGCCAGCAAGTCTATATTTGCTATCGGAACACTTTTTTACTAATCGTTTAGGACAGATTTTAGGCTTGACTAAATTATAAATTGATTAATTTAACGGTCTGCTTAGACTATATATTTACCACTAAATAGCTACGCAATTGTAAATCCCGTAGAATACTTTAAAACGAATTTGATCAAAAATCGAACGACAATTTAGTCTCTAAGACTTGTTCTAAAAATTTAGTTGTTTAAATAAAAATGTTGTTCTAAATATATATATATGTATATATATACTCTACACTTTAGTTTAGTGTGTTGAAATATTCGTTATGATTTTTGTGCTTGCATCGTTTTTTGCGGTTTTGTCGACATTTGGACATAAAGTGTCAAATTACGGCTTGAGTTGGGTCGCTCGATCTGTCTTGCACAAGTCTTCATATTATATCACACACAAGAAAAAAAGAAAAAGAAAAATTTATATATGAAGATATACTTATGTATGGGATCTGAAAGATTTAGCCATAATTTTTGAATTTCTCAACAAGTTGTTATTGAGTTTAGTCAAGTTTCATACCAAACAGAAGAGAGCCATAAAGGAATAGCAGATGTCTGTATAAGAGTAGTATAAGATAACAGTTGAACTGTTATACGCCAGCAAAAAGCAGCTCTTAAAAGGATTCTAAGTCTCTTATACTCAGTCTCTGCTTATCTCTCAATCATTCTCTTGCCTGTTGCGAAGAGAATATCGGTTACATAAATAATCAAAAAAAAAAATCATCAATTTTTTAAACCATAAAATTTCAAACATTATAGATTAAAATATTGTAATTTGGAATTATTTTAACAAGTCTTAGAAATATATTTTGGAATTTTTTTTAGTTTGTTAAAATTTGTTTGAAATTTGTAATTAATTTAGACAAAACAGCTGTTCGAACTTCGAACACACAAACAAACACACACACACATATACACATGCAAATTTTAACAGAAACCTGTGGCAGCAGCAATGTAACTAACATTGATGTGGGTGTGCAAAAAGCAAAAGCAAAAGTTAGTTTTAAAACCAGTGTTAACAGTCAAAGAGAGCGTGAGAACTAGCGAGAGAGAGAGAGTTGGACAGCATCAGTAAGCCCTCCCCCGACAATCCCGCAAACAACTTCATGCATTCGGGCAAACCACCCGCACATTTACATCTGAGAGAGAGAGAAAGAGAGAGACAGTGGAAGAGAGCAAATTGCATCTCAGGCCGCAGCAGCGGCAAAGTTAATTCTGTTAGCTAGCAGTAGCTGTAATGAATAAAAGACTCGCAAATGGAATATGCTGTTAGCCGTTTTGGGGGAATAACAGGATTTCTGTTAGTTAGCCGTTTTCAGTTCTGTGCGATTCATTGAAACGTTTGGACACGTTGTCGCGTTCGGTCCGTTGTTAAGCGTCGTCAGCGTCGTCGTTTGCCGTTTTGTCGTTGATTAATCTCGGCGCGCCGCGCGTATTTGTGTGTGTGTGTGTGCGAGAGTGTGAGTCTACCGCCTACTACACCACCAACAACAACAACTACCAAATAACAACCCAACAACAACATCAACAATCACAATCACAACAACAACAACAACACAAACACACACGCACACACATGTAAAAAAAAAAGAAAAATAACAGCAACTGCAATTCGATTTGCGTTATCCTTGTTATTGCTCTTTACCGTTTTATATATATCCCAAAACTCTGCTTGCATTTTTTTTTCTTCCGTTGTCCTTCGCCTTTTCCCCCCACACATCTTTCCGTTTCGTTTCGTATTTTGTGTTTTTGTCAATTCAATTATTACAACAAACCAAAAAAAAAATTGTTTTGCGTTTTCTTTATTTTTTTGGAAATTTTTTTACAAGTGCTTAAAGTGCTCAACATCAACAACAACAACAAAGAAAAACGAAAACCGTGTGCGAGAGAGAGAGAAATAGATAAATGTAAAATAAAAAACCCACAACAACAAATGAATTGTTTAAATAATTTCAAGGATTACAATAATAAGAAATTCAATGGATAAATAAACAACAACAATAGCAACAAAGATCGAAGAAGCCGAAGAAGAAGGAGACAAGAAGACGAAGAGCCAAAGAATACAAGGAAAACAGGAAAACAGGAAAAACCCTCGCCGTCGCATTAAATTTCCTCCGGCTGCCCGCCCGCCAAACACAACAAAAAAAACCGAGAACAAATACCAAAATGTAGGTCATTTTCCTTAATCCAAAATACAAATTCATGAAAATAATACAAATCTTTTGTGTCCACCATAAAAACGTTACGCTTTTCCTAACTAACATGAAAATTTCAGAAAAATTCCTAGCAAATTCCCAAAAATCAAAAACACTTTACCAATTGCCAAAAAAAGAAAACCAAAAAAATGCCAATTTAAAAGTGTGCAAGAAAATGCACTAGAAATATGGGAAATTCTACTCCAACATTCGATTTGATAACACAATCACACAAAATTCCAAGCGTCGCAAATAATTTGTGCAAATCGAAAGTGCAAATCAAAATCATTTTTCAGCATCTGAGAAATATGTAATAAAAATAGAAAAACCAAACTGAATTAGAAGATTATGCTAAAAGAAAAGGAGGCAACTAAAAACTATTTATAATTTATATAACCATTTGATGGAATTGAAAAGATCTTAAATGGAATTTGTTCAAATCTTGTGAAATGCATTTTTCTGTAGTTAATTTTTATTTGTTGTTTGCAATTTGCAAAGACATTGTTGTCATAACAATAAATAATATATGTAAATACGAATTTTCGTATTTCTTATTTATTGTAAATTTGAGTCAACGCCAAAATATTTATAATCAAAGCAATTAAAACGGGCAAAACGAAAATTAATTGCAGACAAACAACAATTACAATAATAAAACTTTGGGAATTTGAGTTAGTTTATTGAACAAATTAATTCTTCAGCGTTAAGAATTCAAAGAACTCTTTGACTTATAGTAAAGACTTTTTTTCTTGGGAACAAAAAAAAAAGAACGCTAAATTGATGGCCAACAAATTTGGCTCCGTCGCTATGTTTGTTTAACATATTGTGTTTTCTTTTTGTTTTTTTTTTGTTTTTTGCACATTTCTTTAATAAACAAAGTTAAATGGTCTCTAGAATTGTATTTCGCCATATGTTGTCAAAAATGTTTCTTGTGGTTGTTGATGATGATCGTGAATGGTGTTTATGTTGCTGGTCGTCCCAACCATCCATCTGTCCATCCCATCCATGCTCTTCTAGTCATAAATCAACGGCCGTCGGCAATCAACAAGCAACAACTTCGAACATTTCTTTGGTCGTTTCTTCATCATCGCGTGGATAGATTTATGCCCATCTTCTTCTCCCTCTTCATGCTCCAACTGTATGCATGTGTGTGTGTGTGTGTGTGTAAGAGATTCTCTCCCCATTTGCGTAAAGCAATCTAATTGAATTGAAGATGTGAAATGATTCGCAGCAATTGCAATTAACCGAAAACAGCTGAAAGAGTTCTCAAGAAGGAACCAGTCAGTCAAATAGACAGATAAAAACGACTAAAAGCCGATCAAGTGAAGGGATTTTCGTTTCGATACTCGAAAATACATATATATTTATCCAAATTAATGTTTCACAATTTCATTGCTAATTTGTCTTCAATTTCTGGCCATTGGCAAGAAGTAAAGAAAAACAAAGCAACGTCAAGTACCCACACTTTAGAAGGCAATGTCTCTTTTCGACCTAAAATTTACATTCATTTTCTTACCATTTGTTGTTATTGGAATTAATGTCAAAAGTACTTTCCTTTGAGTTTTGAACATAGAACTTTGCTTCTTGAAAATTATTGAAATTTATTAGTTGAAATTATAAATTTTCAGTTGTATCTTCATTTATATTCATTCTGATGTGGCAAAGCCTTCGCTTTGATTTTGACAAGTTAATTTTAAAATACTTTTCGAAACGGCCAAGAACTCCCAATATATCTCCTTAGGGGATATAACAATTTTAATAGAAACATAAATTATTAAAACAAATAACATTTGAGACGGAGGCTTGAACTGTTTCAACTGTTTCAACTGCAAGTCAACAATATAGTTTTACTTTTGTTTTTTAAATTGTATTTTTTTAAATTATCAATGTTTTTTTCGAGAAACTTATTACAAATGAGAGTTATCAAAAGATAAAGTAGAATTTTACAATTGTCGCGAATTTCTAAGATTGAGGTTCGGATAAGTATTAAGATTTCAAAAGAAAACTAACAAGTTTAGCCAACTATTCTAGAATAACAAATATTTTGAGGCCTAAACTAGTTGAGAATTGAAAGTCAATCACAATTTCATAGTTGCTTGTCTTGGAATCGCTTCACATTTGTTTTACATCTACTAGTTGCCAAATTTCATTTAGATTATTAATGAAATGTGCCTCACAGCTGCGTGCGGGCGCAGTATGAGAAGCAACAGAACAGAAATTGTATCTTATGGATGCAATCTGTGACGGAGAGTCTAAGGCAGAAGCATAGGTAGAGGCAGAGGCAGAGGCAGAGACGGCACGCAGCAGGCAGAAGGCAGGCAAAAGCGATTTCTCGAGTACCTGTAACAATTTTTACGGCTCAGAAAATTATGAAAAAGGACCAGATGGTGTCTATCTCTTTCTCTTTCTTTCTCGCCCTCCATCTGCAACAAATAATACGCTCAAGTGCGCAAATTAGTGCAACAGAGAACAAAACAAAAAATGAGAGAAAGAAAGCAAAAAAAAAGTAAGAAAACTGTCAAAGTTGTTGTTGTTGTTGCTGCTGCTGCTGGCTTGGAGGAGGTGTTGGCAGCCTAGCGACATTGACTGACAGTCCGCGTGATGTATGTGTGTATGTGTGTGTATCTGTAAGATACTTTTGCAAATTGTTATAGTTATAGATACAAAAAGCAACAAAATACAAAAACCCGAAATAGCAGGATTTTAGCCAGAGGGAGACAAGGAGAGCTGAGTGCGAGAGCGAGATGAAGAGCGACAGCAGCCACTTGAGATGATTTATGATGCCAGTCAGGCTCGCTCGAAGTTGAAGCACAAGTGCAGACAGCAAAAATAACAAACCAAAGAGAAAATACACACACATACACACACACACACACACACACACAAAAATACTGAAAAACACTGAAAAAGGTTTCTGTGTTTTTTTTTTTTCGCCATACTCCAAGCTCTCCCCCCACTATTCTCCTTTTATTTGCTCCCCATGCATGATGTGGCAAAAAAACAGATAGATAGAGTGAGAGGGAGAGAGGGGAAAAACTGAAACCCAAAAGGTGTGAAGCAGTGTAGAAAAACCGAAACCTTGAATTGAAAAATTCCAAAAACAAAACATGCCTTAGCAAAAATAATAACAAACCAAAAGCAACAGCAGCTAAAGACCAAAACCGAGACCCAAGAGCCAAGACGATGGGATGGTGGCAAAGGAAGATGAAGAAGAAGAAGAAGAAGAAGGAGAAACAGAAGAGTAAGAAGCAGAAGAAGGAGCAACAATGATGCGGCTAAAAATGAAAAATTTAAGATGAACGAATCGAAAGCGAGAAAGAGTGAAAAAGACAGAAAGATGCCGACTGGAACTGAGACTAAGTCGAAGTCTGGTCCAGCTAGCCACTTGGCCAGCATCGTTTTGTGGTAAAGCAACACAACGTTCTATGTCCCTCTCTCTCTCTCTTTCCATCTGTTTCTGTCCGTCTTGGCCGTCGTCATCGTCATTACCGTCATGCCTTGTCATAGACAACATCGTTTATTTTCCTACCTTCATCTTTTTGCCTCCTTTTCGAGACATTTCACACCTCTTTTCTCTGCGCTACTCAACTTCATTCTCTCCGCTTCACTCCCTCTTCTCTCCCTCCCCCACTCGATCCCTCCCTCCCTCTCTCTCTCTCGCACTCTCCTTGTGAATCAGCACAACTGTTACATTCTCCTTTCGTTTCGTTCCTGTAGAGGTAGAGGCAGAGAGGTGGAGAGGAACCTTCTTCACTCACTGAATTTTCCATTTTTGCTCTGTGTTTTGTTGATTTTGCATTGTTGTTTGATTTAAAAAAGGAGGAACAACTACATCAACTACAGAAGAAGTCGAAAAAAGAGTAAAAACAAAGTACAAGACCAGGACCGGGCCATAGAAAGGAATGCTAAGTGATTTTGTACCAAACCAACCAAAAAGCAAAAAAACCAAATTTATAAATGCATTTCAAAGTGAAACCGAAAACCGAAACAATCTTTGAAAAACATTTTCGAGTAGTTAATTAAGCAATAGCCATGTGAATTAACACTCTGAGTTTGAGATTCTGAAGTGCTCCAAAAATTGTTTGGAATTCTTCTCCTTCATCGAAAAGTAGGAGTAACTCAAGACAGGGTCAATACAGAGCAACTCCATAAATGTTGATCCAATATGTTACATTCCCATCAATAAAATTGAGTTCTGTTCTTTAGCTTTTTCCTTAAACATCATTCAAATCTTCTACTAAAAAAACTGCGAATGTTATATCAAATGACTTTATCAATTGTCAAGCATTGCCAACATATTAAGTCTATTATAAAGGGCCACAAGAAAACGGTATATATAGTCCTTTGATAATCATTCGTGAAAGAGTAAGGATTGTCAATTTGTGATAAAGGTGTTAACCAATATCAAGGGAAAGCTTCTGCTGCAAAATAATTTGAGTTGCAAACACAACAATAAATTTTGATAATTAAATATGACTGGCTGAAAACAGTTTTAAAAGATTCAAGTTTTGCCAACTCTAACTCTAACAACACGACTAGATTTAGGTCCTTGCAAAAAGAACGTTATATCGTGGCATTTAATGAGTTTCGTTTTGTTGCAAAAGCATTTCCTTGTCGGCTGAGAGAGAGAGAGAGAGAGAGAGGGAGAGAGAACTCAAGAAGAGACAAGAGAGTAACACAAGGAACAGCGGCGTTTGGCTTGGGTCCTTCGGCTCGATGTCGTTTTCAGTTGTTGCTCTAGTTTTCTTTAGTTTTCTGCCAGGACGAATGCAGTTGCAGAATGTAAAATTTAATTAAGCTGCTTTTCCAAAATGTTGTGTGTAAGGGGATGGTGAAGGGGGTGGGGCGGGGAGGAGTGGTAAACGTGTGTCACACAGCTAGAGAGATAGAGAAGCGTGAAGAAAGTGTTTGTATGTGTGTGTGATGGAGAAATATACTCTTCTCCATACATATATGTATATATATGTACATATACATTTGCTTCTTCATCTTCTCGTGTTTTATTTTTTTGCTAACCGCACAGCCACTTGACTCCTAGAGTGGTGGCACTTTCTTTTTTACCCCAACTGCTGCGACCCCCACTTGAATCTTAAATGCTCAAAACACACGCCTTCGTTGCACACACACACACACACACACACAATCTTTGCATCTTTGTTGTTGGTTTTTGTTGCTTAGCTCCTTCTTGCAAATTAGCCTCGATTTTCAATTGCTGCTCGTTTCCTGGTTTTTTGCCCCCTTTCAACAGGTTTTCGTTTTTGCTGTCTGCCCTCTCGTCCCTACTCCCCCCTAACCTATCCCCTCTCCCCAATTGTTGGGGTTTTCATTCTATTTACTACTAGATTACGCAGCGTGTGCGTTTTTCTTACTCTTCTTCTCGTTTTTGTGTGTGTTTATTGAGTAATTATCGGTACTGGAAATAAGATTTATGTTCCAACAATTTACAACAAGTGCATTTGCATGCAATACAGAAGAGCATTCTCAGCATGTTAAGCATGTCCACCAATTAATTTTCAAGTGAAGGAGAGAGAGAGAGAGAAAAAGAGAGAGAAACTAAGAGCTAAATAAGGGCCCAAAGGGCACCATTAAAAAAAGTAGCTAGGAATCGCCACCATGAGGACATTAAATTTGGACAACAATAAGTTGTTTTTTAAGTAGGTTACTAATAGGTAATAAGGAAGTTTTTTGCAACGATTGTAAAAAGGTGCAAAAGGACGCGAAAAGGACAACAAAAGCATCGTAAAATAGCGTGTCGAGAGAGATAAAGAGATAAGCTTAGCTCAATTACATTTACCCCACAAACTTCCTGCACGAATACAAACATAAATCGAATACTATTTGAATGAGTAAAGAAATTGTAAACTGAAGAAAAACGTCGTATGAGTACTTAAAAAAGTAGTCCAATTACTTTGAGTACTTCAATTGTTAGATCATACATTTATTGGATTTAACAGATTAATCCATTAATAAATCATTCAGAAGGTTTAGAGTTATCATCAAATAAAAAAGTCACTTATTCAAATGAAAATTCAATGAATACTTAAATACTGTTAAAATTCGGGGTATTAAGAGTATAGGAATATGAATTAATTCTAGTAAAATAAACTAATCGATTGTGAGAATGATTCAAAGTGTAATTCATAATTATTATTCTCTTTTTGGTAGGCTAAAAATATTCAATTTGTGAAAGTGATTTAGTTAGTTAATTCCACTGTTTAAGCACTTAAAGCCGACGCTGCTGCAGCTCTTTTTGGGTGCCTCTTTATGTTTTGTTTATTTTTATTATTTTCCATTCAATTTTTGCAATGGTTTTTAGAAGCATTTCCTCTCGACATTTACAGCCCACAAACTTCTAATTTCACTTTAATTAGTTTTTCCCTTTCCTCCTCATTCTGCTCCTGCTCCCCTCGTCCATCACCACCGCCACCCACTTCTTCTTTTCTCTCTCTCTCTCTCTCTCGGCCGAACGTAGCTAAAAATGAAATAATTTATGATAAATCACACAAAAGCTCTGGCAAAAAGTAAATTGTTGCAATTATACTTTATTTTTTGTTCTCTTCTTCTTCTTCGTTTTGTTTTTATTTTTGTCGGTTCCTTTTGTTGTTGTTGTTGTTTTTGCTTCAACCTTAAATCATTTTCATTTTTGTAACTTGTGTTTTATGGGCCGTTGGTTTATTGTTTTCTTCGTTTTTTGGCCCTTCTGTAAAATGCTGCAGAAAATTGTTGCTAGAAGGCGCCGAAGTGATTTGTACACCCCGCACACATTTTTATGGCTTTGACTTTGGTTATTTCTTTGATACCCCTTACGCAATAAGAGAATGGGTATATTCAGATTGATAATTAAAGGGCAAAACTTCGTTTGCATAGACTGTAAACAGATCTCTAAATGTATCGATATATCTTGTTATCGATGGCGTAACATCTCTATTGATGGGGGTCACCACACGAATAGCACTTATTTGCCTTGTCAAAGGGTATCTACAGTTCGTTGACTTTGGTTTGGAAATTGCAATGTGGCTTTTTGATAATTTCTGCATACATATTTATGGCAGCAAAACGAAATATATTATGCGTATAATTGTTGTTGTTGTTGTTGTTGTTCTTGCTCTTGGCTTGGCAAAAGAAAACAACAACAAGTAAAGCAAAAACTGTTTTTTTTTTGCTTTTGTTTCTTGGCACCTTTTGCCTGCTGTTGCTTTTGGGTTGAATCAATTACAGCCATTACTGGCTGGAGGGCTGAAAACCAACGAACAAAAAAAATGAAACCCAGTAGAAACCAAGTAGAAAAAGAAACGACAAGAACGAAGAAAAACCGAAAAACGAAAAACGAAACGCAGACAGTGAGCCTGGCAAAAATGGCAAATTATGGCACCCCAGAGATGCGCGATAAAAGCCCATTTACTTAAACTGAATATTTATTATTCCTGTCGGTGTCCCTTACCCTGCCACCCCCACCTACCTACCCTCTTCCAACCGACGGACGATCCTCTTAGACACACCCTCTACACGTCACCTCTTCTTGTGCGTTGACTTTTGCCCATTTCCTATGCAAAACGTTTGACTTTGCTTCGTTATGGCCATCTTTTTTAGCCTAGAGAGCATACTACGACGTGTACGTGGTGGCGCCTCCTTTATCTTCTTCATACTCATATGCCGCGAATTTTTCCATTTTCCTGTTTTACGCAAAAGTCACGATGTTCCCTTTTTTTATGAGTCTCTGTGTGTGTGTGTGTGTGTGAGTCTCATAAAGTTTTGACATCCAAAAAGTGTTGGCAAGTTTGATTGAATTGAAAATAGTAGGCAGTGGAGTAAAGTGAAGAGAAGATGGAGGAAAAATGCCTTTACATTTCATTTGATTAGCTCATAATCACAACTGGCCTGGGCTTTTCCATTTTTCTTTATGAATAAATCGAAATATTTGCAAGTTATTATATATCCGTTATTTATCTAGGTTTTGCTTTTGATTTTTATTCAAACCAATAAAGTTTCAGCTAGTTTACTTCTCTCTCTTTCCCCCACTCTATGCCTGTGTGTGTGTGTGTCTCTGTCCCTTTTTTTGCTTGGTTGCCTATTTTTTGGGGCTACATTTTTAATTGGAAATTGTTCACCCACCTTTAGCCAAGCCCCCGGGGCTAGCAAACAAACAAACAAACATACACACACACGCACACACACACACACGTGGCTATTAGCAACAACAGGGAAAACAGAGAAAGAGACAGGAGGAAGGTATAGGGAGAGAGATAAGAGGGAGAAAATGTATTTTTCTTTTACTGTTTTTTGTAATCTACAAATTGAATTTCCCTACATGAAACGAAAAATTTCTTTTAATTGCCGACTGGACGGGATCCTGGACCTCAAGCCCAAGCCTTACGACTTGTTTACATTAAACACACACATACAGAGAGACACAGAAAGAGGATACAGGATATAGAAAGGGAGGGAAAAATGGCTAGAAAGAGCGGGGCGGGTGAGGAAAACCGAAAACCCTCTGGGCGACAAATTTGTAGCCTGTCAAATAAAACAAGACGCATCAAATTATTTCGAAATTTATCGTCCAGGCCAGCCAAAAGGTGTCCTCATCCTCATCCTCATCCTTAGATAGGTCTGGCAGCTGTCCTCGAAAGTCCTCGAAATCGACAGCGATTCCAACCCCCAGGTTCGATGACGAAATGAAATGAAACTACACCAAAAACTACAACAAAAGGCAAGTCTTGTCAAGGGAAGCAAAGCAAAGGGAAGGGAATGGCCACATAACTCAGGTAGATGAGGTAGATCCCATTTTTTTTTTTTTTTTTTTGGTTCTTTGTTTTGTTTCGGTTTCAGATTCAATACCGCAAAATGACAATTAATGAAACCGCGCGCGAATTAGAAATTATATTTTGACACGCAAAACTCAGCAATTAGCTGAGAGATACGACTAGAGAGTAGACCAAAGCAATTGTGGGTTAATGGCACTTTAAACTCCATCTCCAAGAGGAGAGAGAGATAGAGCATACATTGAGATTTTAGGCGGAAGTGGCGGCTGACCAAGAGTATATATCTTAGTATCTTAAACACGCAACACTGCAATTTGCTGAGATTTTGATTTACTTTATTATTTTTTAGTAATTTTTTTTTTGTGGTAGTGTCTTGTCAGTTATTTTTCTTTTTTTTGTTTTCGTCTTTGAGTGTATAACAAATAAATATACCAAATTGAAGCTATTCAAACTGAATTCTAGGGTTTTGGCTTCCCCAAAAAAAATGCAATTTATTTACTCAGTCAATGCAATTAACAAAGAGATAGAGATAGAGAGAGACACCAGACACTGAGAGAGAGAGAGAGAGGGAGAGTGAACAAAAGCCAAGACATTCCCAGTTGAGTTAGAGTCTGATTTTTATCAACTAACCAAGCGTAACGCAGACAAACACTTCCTAAATCACTTGAATTTTGGTCTAACTTGGAGAGGAGCGAGAAATAAGCAACCAACAGACAGACAGACGAACAGACGAACGAACCAACCAACCCACCAACTCGACAAACCGACGAACGAACAAATGAACGCATGTACACGTAGCAGCGCCCTAACAACCCTCCCAACAACAACAACAACAACACCAACAACAACAACAACACCAACAAGCAGGAAAAGAAGAAAATAGATAGAAAAAGAAATGTTTCCTTTTTGGCATATAAAAACATAAATTATTTAATTTTTTCCCTCCTCCCTCTGCGTTGTTAGTTCATATGCCGAGTGAAGTAAACAGGCGGGTAGGGTCGGCTTTGACTGAGGGAGGGAGGGAGGGAGGGGTGAGGATGAGGGGGCGTTTAAATATGGGGGTTGTGGTTCGCTCTTCCTCCCCCCCTCTTTCTCTCTCTCTCTCTCTCTTTATCATCGACATTGTCAATGCCGGCGCTTAGAATGAAAATTATGAAACACTTTTGGACGGTTCTCTAGCCCATGGTCTGGTCGCTCCTTTGCCTTACTTCATTAATTTCTTATTTATTTATGGTTGGTTTGTTTTTTTTTTTTTTGGTTTTCCTTTTCGTTTTTGGTGGTTTTCTTATTTAATTTATTATTCGCCTAGGCCGGGGCTCTATAATTTTTACACGTTACACGATTTGAAATATGAACTTTTAAGTAGCTGAAAGATAATTCTCTCCTATGCAAACTTGAATTTGCCTTTGGCCATTAATCATTATCGATTATTAGCCAATTGTTTGTCGATCAATTGTAGTCCTCTAGTAATCGTTTCGATTTGCCTTTGGATCTTTCATTGATTCGAATCGATAACTTTGCCCAAAAGTTTACGATGAGTGAAGAAAACTTTTGTTTCCTTTTTTTATAGTTTAATGTTGCAGTTTCTTGTTCTTGGCTTCAACTATTTCAATTAGGGCTTAACTTTAGCTTTCGTAATATTTGCATTATAAGCACTTTAAACTACTTTAAATTTGCAGGCCAGGATAATGTTCCATATCTGTATATAGAGGGCAAGGCAAAAAAAAAAAGAAAAAAAATGCAATTTCCGCACAGACGCACACATTTTCCGGCCAAAAAAAAAAAAAAAGGAAAAAAGAAAATGAAATAATATATACTATATATGTACATATACATATATACATATATAAGGGAATGGGGAGAAAGAGAAAAGAGGAAAAGACAGAGTCAGAGAAAGAGAGAGAGAGTGAGTAAGGCATAGATAGAAATGTGTGTGTGGTGGGAGAAGGGGGTGGCAGAAGGCGAAAGGATGCGCGAGGATGAACACAACATAAAAAAGAAAAAAAAACTCAATTTCCAAACTAAATTCAACTAAGTGTGTCTGTGTGTGCGTGTGTGTGTGTGTGTGTGTGTATAGAAAATTGTGAAAATTGTATTTGGCAAACGCATTAAACTTTCATTTTTCTGTCATGCCAAGGATAAAACACACACCAAAAGAGACAGAGAGACAGACAGAGCGAGAGAGTGAGAGAGAATAACCGAAGAGAATGCATTTATGTGCAAAATCAAAGCGAGAGTTCTCAGCTTTTTCGCCACCGTCGGTCTCTCCGTTAAGTCAGTCAGTCCGCCCGTCTGTCCGTCCGTCTGTCTGTCTGTCTGTCTGTCTATTCGCGCGCCAGACTCAAAGTTTGCGCCAAAAAACTTTTGTCATGAATTGAGGCTTGGGAAATGTGCGAGAAAAACACATCAAAGCAATCAAAAAGTGACGCCAGAGCAATTGAAAACTTTTCGCATGAAAAAAAATCATCCCTCTCCGACCCCTCTCCCCCACCACCCCACGAGAAAAAAAAAACAAATTTGAAAAGGGTATAGAAAGGCAGTAAGATTGAAACTGGAGAGTAGGAACAAAGTGTGGGCAGAAAACGCATCAATGCACTTGGCTAAGCAGAGACAGAGACAGACACAGAGAGAGAAAGAGAGAGAGAGAGAGAAAGAGAGAGATATGGAGAAAGAAACAGCGGGGGTATGAAAGAGATTTGATTATCATCGTCAAAAATGCCAATTGCCTTCCTACTCCCCTCTCCCGCTCTCTCTCTCTCTCTCTCTCTTGCTTTCTGGCCAAGTTAATGGCTTTGTTTGCCATGGCTAGCAGCCAAAAGAAAAAAAAAATCACACAGCAAATGCGCTATGATCACGCCTCCTCCTTTTCCACCCCTTTTTGTTCCTCCAATCCTTGGCAAATAATGAGTTCAACTCTGTTGTTAGACATTCTCATACCAAATTGCAAGTCCTTTTTTCTTGGCTTAATGTTCGTATTTTCGCTGCTGAGAAGTTCTGACTTTTCAAAAGTTTAAATAATTTGCACATAAAATATAATTTAATGCTTTTCGGCTCTACACTTTAGTTGCATTTTTCGCCTCAAAAATGTGGGTCAAATGCATATAACTGACTTTACATATACATATACATACATACATCTATTGTATATATGTATATTCCAGTCGAGCGCGTGCCAATATGTAAATCTTTTGGAGTTTTCTTTATTTTCCATTTTTGTTGGCAAATAACTTAACTTAAGCAAAATCTTGGCAAAGGCAAATGCATACCATGCAAATAACATACATATATTAGAAATGGGTGACAGCATTTTCAAAAATACCCATCAAATGCAGGGTATATTTGGTCTGGGAATGGGAGGAGAGCACTTGCCCGATTGACTTGAATTCTATTCACTCTAAGAACTGTATCCATAAGCCAAAGAGGGTGCTGAGTGCCCTGAATGAATAGAAATGAAACTGACACTCATCTGATATCATCATATCATATCGGATAATAGAGAGAGAAAAAATAAACCCAATTGACTTGAGAGCAGCATTATAAACAAGTTGAATAGATCGCAGGCCTACCTAGAGGTCGGTTGCTCCCATTCCTCTTTAGCCCCACTCAAAAATCTCCCCCCAATGGAGGGGCAAGGCACTTCTCACTTCCGTGTGTGTCGCATTGCAATGCATTTCCAGCTCGAAATTGGATTGGATCGTTCAAGTTGCGGCTGGCTGTGGCACATTATGATTGCTTTTCATTAGTAAAACAGCTGTCTTTTTGTAGTCTCTCTCTCTGCCCCTCTCTCTGTCTCTCATTCTCTTCAGTCAGTTGGTAATTTTTTGTGATATGATTTTCTATATCTATCATCTAGAAAAAGTTTGTGAAATATTTGTGATGATTAGCTCAATTGGCTTCAATTGAGTTGAAAATACCCAAATTGATATAAGACACTTTTGAGAAGAGAAATGAGATTAGATTGAGAAAATGAGATGAAAGATGGTTGTCTGTGTCTGTGTGTGTGTGTGTGTGTGTGAGGGAGATGGAAACGAGGTTAAGCTTTAGTCCTTATATGTATATCGTAGATACGTATTTGCAACCAAGTGCGTCCATGACCTTTGCGGCTACTACACACAGCTGGCTGGTAGAGAGCTGGTTGAGACTTAAAGGCAAGTTAAACGTTGCATGATGCTGCGCCTGTTTATCTTTTGGGCTGTTGCGCCATGGGATGGCATCACTCACTCAACTCGAGCATACCATTTAACTCATTCGTATAAAAGATATACATATAAGAGAGACGGGGCAGACACACGCAGCAGCAGCGGCAGTGGCAGTGGCAGCATTGGCATCGGCATCGGCATCGGCAGATGCCGCATAAACAAACAACAAATGGAGCGACATCGACTTTAGCCACCCCGGCCACCACTCTACTCTCCTGTGTGTGTGTGTGTGTGTGTGTGTGTACCCCATTCTGTTGCGTTGGTTGCACTCGATTAAAACAGAGGCGAATGTTGCATCGTGTGTCGCTTTTGTTGCAGGAAGTGCTCATCTTCATTTACGTTTTTCTTTTTTTTCGTTCTTTCCTTCGTTCGTTGGTTTTTTCGGTAGATAGCCTGCCAATTTAGCATCTCTCTTGCATCTCTTTCTACAAATATGTTGCTCTTTCCCTCTCTCATTTCTCGTACATTTGAAATGGCAGAAGTTTTCGCTAATTAAATATCTATGAATGGCGGTTTTTCTGTGTTTCACTTAATCCAAGCATCATCATGCTCACTCGCTTGCTCTCTCCCTCCTCATGCGACTTGCCTTCAATCTTTCATCTTCTCTTCTCTTCTCCTCCACTTCTTTATTCGTTGTCGTTTTATGTTTTAATTTTGGCCTCTTCAAATTGGCACAGGAAATTGCTGAAATTTTCCATTTTGAGTATGTTCGAAATTATGCAGTTGTTTGATTCTTTCATCTTTATGTTTCTTAAATACCCTTTAATTAGTTTCTAGAAATCAGTTTCAAAATATTCAAAACCAAAATATGTAAAATATCATTAAATACCATAACTTGGTCTATCACAGAAATGTGTGTAGTTGGTTTCAGTTTAAGCTTATTTGGTTAAAGCATTTGAGGATAATTAGCTCATTAATCGCTTTATTTGTTTCTCTTTCTCTCCCTCTCTCTGTCTCTCTCTTTCTCTCTCTCTCACTCTCTCTTTTTGGGTGCTTACTCTAGAAAAGAGAGAATTAATCTGTTTAATAGTCAAAGTGAAATTTACCATCAATCTTTGACTGAAAATGCCATAATTCCTATTCTCTCTCCATCTCTCTTTCTCTCTCTTTCCCTTTCTCTCTGACAGCTGCTTAACCCCAAAGAGATAAAACTAAAATAAAAGTAGGGCGCACGCGGAATTAAAAACCAATGAAATGTCATGAGGAAGCCAATTTTTGGTAAAGAAGTGAGATCAGAAGGAGAACGAGGAGGTCGCAGTAGGTCGGAGGAGTCACCTCTGTTTCTGTTGCACGCTCACACACACACCCACTCGAAAATCAAAGAGATACGCACACTCACACACACACACACACATATTTGAGAGGGGGTGGGCTTTGTGGCAGGAATTGGAGGCAAAGTGGCAACACTTGAACGAACGCATTTCCCCAAGCGCTTTTTCTGCTTTGATCTGATGAATGAATGAATAAGTGAAGAAGGCAAAGAAGTAGAAGGAGAAAGGAAACCGCCGATTTACTTAAGATTTGCACTTGTTCGTTTGTTCTCGTTCTCACTCTCTCTCTCTCTCTCTCTCCCTTACTCTATTATTCTTTTTCGATTGATTTTGGTTTTTTGCTAGTGGTTTTCATTTATTGGTCAGTCAATTGGAACAAGCAAACGAGACTCGTTTCGGCCATTTTTGTACCCTAAACATTTAAAAGGTATAACAGAAATTGGAATCAACTTGACATAAAACTACAATATATTCATTTAGGAACTTGAACCATTTAATACTAAAGTTAAGTCCAAAGCTCATTTCAGTTAGAGTACTAAGCAGTTGTTTGATCTAGCATTTAGTTAGAGAGTCATTAGCAACAATTTTCAAGATGTTTGACTCTTTGGAAAGGAAAAGATTCTTCTTAGAAAAGATTCTTCTAACTAACTTTTACATTATGAGAAAGTGAGAGTATCCCAAAGCTCAATGGATGAACAATTACTTTTTTTTTTTGCTGTTGCTATTCTTTTCTAAGTATTTTGTATTTCGTATTTAAAAGCCAAATTGCTCCCAAGGGAGGGAGGGAGTGAAGTTGCGAGTCGATGCGATGGGATTGGGGATGAATTTGGGTTGGGGTAGTGTGGCAGTTTTTCGATTTTGGTTTCAGTTTGAGTTTTGTGTTTCAACATATTTTGGGTTTTTAGCAATTTATTAGATGAAAATCCATATATCACTAATAAGAAGAGGCGCACAAGATTTCTTGTTTTGTGGTTTGTTATTTGCTGTTTGTTGTTGCTGCTGTTGTTGTTGTTGTTGTTGTTGGCATATTTGTCAGTGTGGCATTACTAATTGGTGATTACGAGCGAACGGAAGTCGACGAAATATTTCACTTCATTCTTGATTTTTATTTATAATTTTGGGTTGTTTTTTTTGTAAACATTTTCCAAACGTAAAGTGACGACGAAATGAGATGGCGAAACGAGCAAGCGAGCTCATAAAAGAAAAGAAAAGAAAAGAAAAGCATCTCGAGCAAACGAATCAACGAATGAACATTGACGGAAATTCAAGTAGCTAAATTTAAATCAGCTGAAAGAAAAAGAGACAGCGACAGAAAAAAAAACACACACATCCGCGAATGAGTTTCGGTTTGCGGCCTGAAGGCGTAGTTCAGGATGTTTTCTCGAAGGGTAACCAACGCTACATGAAATTGAATTGTCGTCAAGTGTAAACTAATTTTCATGACCTCCCCATATCAGTTGCTGATAACCGTTTTAGTACTTCGGGTTGAAGAGGCTTCACTTTCCCAAAGATGTCATCTCCTCTTCCTTGGTAATCAACTCGGCACTACGCCCATGTGTTTATCCATAAGATGTAGCTGCTGCTTAGCTGGTGTAGTATCTGATGTTGCATCTGATGCCTGCTTTTCATCAATGGGCTGCCTGCTGCCTGCTGCCTGCCGCCTGTTTTGGCTCTATGCCAATTATTGTTGCTGTTTGCAGTTGTTGTTCTTGTTTTTGTCAGAGAGACAGAGGAAGATCCAAGACAGCCAGCAAGTTTGTCAGAAGATGCTAAAGTTTTGTGTATATGCCACCCCAGCACTATAGCCCCTCGCTCCCTCCCTCCCTCCATCACTCCTCCTACCACTTACCACTTGAATTGCCTGTAGGCCAATTTGCATGTGTGTAGGGAAAAGGAAAATTCATTCATTCATTGGCTTGAGTAAAAAATGCAAATGCAAATGCAAAAATGCAAATGCAAATACATAAAACTTAAGCGTTTGGCAAATACGTTTTTCATCTTTTGCTATTTTTGTGTATATACACTTGAGTATATGTGTGTGTGTATTGCTTTTCTTTCGTTTTTTTGGCCAAAATGTTAAGTATTTTTACGCCTTGTAGTTTTCGTTGTATTTTCCTTTTACCTCAACCAGAAATGAAGGGGCGTAAAATTCATATTTATAATTGAATTCTCCATCTGCAAATTGGCATTTTGCAGCAAATATTTTTGACAGTTTTTGAGTATTTTTGAGAGCGGCAGCTAACAGTTTTTCCATAGTTGAAGTTTAATTGAAATTGATAATTTGTTTTTTTATTATTTAAAATAATTGTTTGCGAAATAAAGACTCTTTTAGACTATATTTGGTTTGTCAGATTTGTATTTCTATATTCTTCGATTACTTTTTAGTATGAGCCCTCGACCAAATGAAAGAATGATCGAAACATTTGAGAACACGCAGAATATTCACTTTTTATTCGAAATATTCTTAAATGATTCGATCATTCATTCATTTGGTTTTGCTTTTAAGTTTGAAATGACCACTCAATTAAATAGTATTTGAATAAGTGATTTTTGTAGTTGTCCTCGAATATGAGTACCCATTAACGAGTACTCAGAGAGTATTCATACAGGGCTTTTATTCAATTATTAGATCTCTTTCAATTTAACACCAATTTCGTCTTTATAAAGAATTCTTTTTATTTGTTGTTGTTATATTCTTGAAAAGAGTAATGTAAATGCGAGACATTTCGGCTGCTACAATTTGATGGGGCATGCCACATGGCCTGGGCGGCGGTGGCAACAATGTTTGCCATCAAAAATTTTCACAGCTAACGCGGGAGGAGGATGAAGAGGAGGAGGAGGGGGGAAGGAGCTGAGAGAGAGTTGGGTGCCCTAGACAAGTGCAATGGCCGCCTAATTGCGCTGGCAAGTGCCATACGAATGAATCCCCGAGTATGAAACACCCAAACATGCCAATCAACACTCATCCCCTCCCTCTTGGCACCCCTCTCACCCCATCTCCTTGCCCAAGCGCTTTAGCTCTGCTCATATTGTCTATGTACTTTGTTTCTCTCTCTCTTTCAGCTTGTAATAATTTTTCGTGAAAAGTTGTTTTATTTTCCATGCAGTTCATTTTATGAGCTGATTTTTCCTTCCTCCTTTTCATTCTCGTTGCTTCTCAGATTTTTGTGTGTGTGTGTGTGTGTGTTTTGCTGTTTGTTGCAGTCGTTAGAGAAATTCATATATATATAGATATATGTTTATGCATGTATTTTCCTTTTTTTTGTTGTGTTTTTTGTTGCTTTTTAATGGCTGAGACTTTGGTTCTGATAATTATTATGGCGCTCTTGACGCCTTTATTATGTGTAAAACGTTTCGCAGGCCCCCAATGTCGATGGATATGTTGGCATTTTTTTCTTCGATATATAACAATTTTTTGTTTCTTTCTAATTCTTGGTTTTTTTGTTCAGTTCTGGTTGAATGTTATCTCATTTGAAATGCAAAACGTTTATGCTTGTCGAGGAGATTTAAGCTCTTTCCTAACACCTTTTTTCTTGTCTTGCATTAACGATCTCTCAGTTAGATAGATCGAGACGATCCAACTCCGATTAGGAACTCAACCGATGTGTGTGGCACTCTGTTGTTTTTGTTGTCGTTGCAACAATGAGCCACTCAAGCGGAACTTTCTTCATCCAATTTCTGTGATTGGTGAAGTGACAAATAAACGTTAAACTTACTTTACTCAGATTGTGTGTGTGTGTGTGCGTGTGTGTGTGTGTGTGGGGGCGTAATACATACCAGACTCGTAGGGGGAAAGGGACTTTGGTTTCGGATGTCGATGATCACTTCTTTTTTTGGGGGGCTTGGTGCCCCTGGACAGATGCATGGGTAGGCAGCAGTTGATAGGTAGGTAGATAGGTAGGAGATAGGGAACTATCCTATACTTTGTGTGGGCAGGTCAAAAACCAAGTGGCTGTTCTTCTTCTTCTTCTTCGTTTCTTCTCGTTTTCATCAGGTCCCCTTCTTTTCTCATACTTTTTTCTCTCCATTTATTTAACAAGCTGCTGTCAGTCAGTTGATGAGTTGAAAATAACAACGAATTGTAAAAAAAAAAGGGTGAGGGCTAGAGGAAGTTGTTTTCTTTCTACATATATTGAGAGTTTAATTAGAAACAGCGAGAGATAAAGAGAGAGGGAGAGAGAAAGACATTGCCAAGTCAAGCAACAAACTGATCGATCCAATCGTTGGATTTCTGCAACATAAAAGGGTCTCCTTTTTTCCCATAGCATCCCTAAAAATTGTTCAAACTATGAACTACTCATTGGATCTCTTCAGTTTAGAGCAAGGATCTTGCGTTTATATTCTTCTTACTTTAATTACACAATATTTCAAGCGAAACAGTTAACATTTTGTTGGCTTAAGGCATAGAGTTTTGCTTTTTGGTTTTTAATTTGAGTTTTTTCTTCGACTTGTAGCCAAAAAGTGTATTAAATTTGTTTGTTGGCTTAAATCGTTTGACTCTTGAGAGCCAAAAGGAAAAAAAACAGACACAACAACAAACAAATTGTTGACACGAATGTGCAACAAGATTTTTCACTTAGCCAATTTTGCGCCTCTCCTTACCATTCCAAGAGGTTGCGTTTTGCTTTATTAGCTCAACATTTTTGTTTTATACATATATGTTGTTACTTTTGTTTATTGGTTTAATGTCAGAGACAGAGAGAGAGAGAGAGAAGGAGATTCAGAGATTCCGAATCAGATGCGACGACGACTCTCATGTGTTTGGATGAATTTTTTTCATTTTTACGAGCGTGTCTTTTGAGGGCGGCTGAGCCCAGATAGTAATCAAAGATACAACTGTGGGTTGCGGGCACAGAAGAAAAAAAAAATAAACAGACCAAAATGGAGTATTGTAAGTGGGGAGGATCTGAAGGGGGGCTAGAGTAGATCAGGGCTTTGGCCGAGAAGAAGTTTGAGCTGCCTTTAGGCTCTTTGTTTGTATTGCGTTTGTCTCGTTTTTGTGCGAGTGTGTGTGTGTGTGTGTGTGCATATGCTATTAGCATTCTGTGTGTTAAGGCTTTCATCTCTGTTACACACCCCACCTCTTGCCTGGCCCCCCGTTCCCCTTAGCCAGTCTCACCCTCACCTTCTTCCCGTTGGTTCGTTCATTTTCAGTTTCATTAAATAACAAATTGCTCTTTTGTTATATGTATGAGCTTAACTTTTTTTCTTCTTTTTCATCTTCTTTATGTCTATGTGTGTGTCTGTGTACTGTACTTTTTTCTTTCTTGTTTTTTTTTATTATTAATGTTGTAAAAGGAATATATATATATATATATATATATGTATAGCAAGACGAAGTCGAAGCAAAAGATGCGACTTAAAAACTTTGTTATTTGCCTTGGCTGCGTTTTCTATTTTTTATGCTTTCAATAAATATTAACATTTTCTCCTGTCTCTTCTCTGATTCCTCTTTCTCCTTATTTTGTGCTCTCCTACTGCCAAATAAAAAGTTTGCCTTTGTCTTGAAGGGAGGGGGTGAGGTTTTTTGCGGGGAGGACTTGAGGATTTTGCCCTGTACTCTTGTTATTTTTAGTTAGAGTATTTCACCATTTTTCATGTTTATAAAATGTCTTGAAAGATTTTAATCTCATTTTGCACAGAGAAAAAGTCGTTTCACAAATATTTCATAACTGCGGGCATATTACCAGTTTCCCCCTCTCTTTCTCTCTCTCTCTCTGTCTCTCTCTCGCTCTCTCTCCTTTGTTGTGATAACTTATCAGTAGCAAAAGCTAGAGAAGGAGCTCTTCAACCTGTTTCACAAAAGACAAACGAATGTTTTAACTTTTTATCATTGGCAAAAAAGGCCGCCCATGCTCATTTAGCATTCATATTAAAATTCTCTTAATAATGGATTAATACAAAAATATGTATATTAGTTGGGGGGGGGGAAGGAAGAAAATTGTTTTCCCCATTCTAATCTTGGCGCAGTTAGTCAATCAACAGACAGATGTTGCCTCTTTTTCTTGCCCCTTTTCTTCTTCATAATTTTTGTTTTTGTAGGTGTGAACGCATATTTTCTTTCTCTCTTCTCTTCACAGGCTGCATTGTAATGATCATAATGATGATAATGATCAGCAACAGCATCATCATTATTATCATCAACATTGTGAAGAACATGCGACAAAAGTCATAAATTTAAAAGCAATAAAACTTTCAAGACAAATAAATGCCATGAAGTAGATGATGAAGCATTCCAGGCTTCTCTTGCATCGCATCCTTCTTACTTCATATACTTTAATTCAGACAAAGAACGACAAGAGAAACTGAGACAGAGAGAGGTAGAGATGGAGAGAGAAAGAATGCCTATGTGTTGTAAGAAGATACATAAATCTCGAAACACGCAAAATATTTAAACAAAAAAGCAAAAGAGAATTATAGGGGCGTCAAGCAAATGCGGCTTGAACGCGTGTCTTGCGGTTGATCTTCTTCCCCTCCTGTTTTGGCCCCCTTATCACACCTTTTTCACACACACACACACACACATTGCATAAAACGTGCACAGAGAAGAAGAAGAAAGATGAGAGACCTTGAAATGCACATTGCATATGACAGGGGCGTTAATTTATGTGAGACAAGAGGCAACAACAACAAAAATAATATAAATACATGCGTATATAAAGCCTTTAACATAAACTGGCGAAAGGGGAAAAGGCAACAAACATTATTTATTTGCGGTGAATGAAAAACGAAAGGGGTAATTTTTGAAAATTTTCTTATCCAAATGAAATCTTTATTCAAGTAAATATTTAACAATTCATTTGAGAAATAATTCAAAACGTCGGGGTCATTAAATAAGAAATATGATTCCATTTAAACTTTGTTACTAAGTCATTCAACAACTTACAACTCTCGACTAATGAAATATTTTTAGAGATCATAACAGGAATTAAAAAATTTTAAATTTCCTTCAGAGTCAGGATAAACAACACAAAGATATCGCGACATTTTGTAAACTGATTTGCCAAAAGATGCTAAACAAATTTGGTTATATATAGACGTCGGGGTCACCCATTCCAGCTTAATGCGGACATCGGGGTCACCAAATAAGAAATATCTTGAAAAAGCAATAATCTTTTAAACAAATGTTCTGATGATTCCATTATTAGCAGTTTATAAGTACCTACTTCTGTTACATTTGGAGAGAATTCTTCGAATGGAGTCAGCTCAATCAGTAATTGAACTGAAAGAAATTTTCTATCGCTTCACTTCATTCGTTCATCTTCATTTCTTTGTCTCTGTAATCTTGTTGAGTTCCATGATAAAGCGTTTTGTGTATCTTAAGCTTAAGGGAAAACAATTTGCATTCTATTATTTTTGCCATATTATTTTCAATTTATGTAGATCATTTGACTTCTAGTTACATTCTTGGTTGTAGGGCAAAGCAAAAACTCTACAAAAGTAAAGAAGAAGAAGAGGAATTTCGGTGGTATCTCTCGGGCGACTTGTTACTCAGCAGTTGGCTTAAAGATTTACTGGTCACATGCACAGACCACGCTCAGTCGATAGCAGAAGGAGGAAGAGGGGGCCAGAGGAGGGGGAGGAGGCATGTCGTTGCCATTAATCTACCTATATATCTTCTCTCTTTCAACCTATCTGCCTCTCTTTTTTCGGACTGGGCTACCAAGTTCGCTGCACTCCGAAATCGACAACGGCCTACGCAAAAAATGCAGCGCGAAAAAAAGGCCGGGGAGTAGGTTGGGTTTATTATTTTTTCTTTTTTGTATTTTTATTTTTTTTGGTTTTGTAGTTGCTTAGCGCGCTGCTCCTTAAATTTTGTTTTGTAGTGCAAATCATGTTGACGCTACCCCTAGCCCGCGACCCTCGGACCCATCGCGCCTGCCACCGTCCCCACCCAGTTGCTCCGCCTCCTCCTCCTACTTCTACTCCTCAAATGCTACCAAACGAGTTCGGATCAGGTTTGTGTTTACCAAACAAGAAGTTCCCGTAGCTCGATTAGGATCCACAAGTTCCAGGCGCAAAACGAGTTTCATAACCAGAAGAGAGTCAGTAGTTTTTCCCTGTCCCTCTACTTCTCTCCATCACTCTCTCTCTCTATCTCTCTCTCTCTCTCTATCTTACCCCAGTCATGTCTCTCTTTATCCCAAAAAAACAACAACAAAAATGACAAATTTCGTAAGTTGCCGACTTTGGAGTACCTTTAGAGTTTGGACTTCATTTACTGAAGGGCGACTACTTTTCATTGAATCGTATATACCCGGAACATTTTCATATGAACGAGAGGGTAAAAAGTTGGCAAGTTCTTCATACGAAATGTCAACGACTAAATGTAATTAAAATTGATTTTATTTGTTTTATAAGGCACAAAAACCGAAATAAAACAATTAAATGTGTTAAGCGGACGATGGAAGGGCCAGAGAAGAGCACAGAGGAAAGGGTAGAACAAGGGTGAGGGCGTAAGAGCCCCTTTGGCCCCCTCACAAACCGAAAACCATTCCGAAAAAAGTAATTTGTGTCGACAATTTTGATTATTTATAAATATAAATCGAGCGAAAGAGTGGGCAAGTGAGTGAGCGAGTGAGTGAGTGAGTGACTGACTGAGGAAAAGCGGGCGAAAGGGCGAATGAAGGGAAAAAACATTTGCCACAAATGTCAGAAATAATTATCATGACCCAACACGGCATTTCATTTGACATTATAAGCGCCCAAGAATCAAGACGAACAACAAGAAGTACAAGTCAGAGTCGCAGTTAAAGTCGAGTGAGTGGAAGTGGAGAAGGGTTACCCCCAAAAACAACAACAGCAATATGAACAGACGACAGATTTTTATGCCTTTTGGCCTCAGATTTTTCTATACGGTGGGGGGATTTACATAGATTTTCCCCCCACAACAACAACAACAACAACAACAACAGCAAGAAAAGCACACACCAAAGAAAAAGAAAAACGAATAGTGGGGGCAAAAAAAAAAAAGAAAAGAAAAATAATGTTTCGAATTTTTATGAGTGGGAAGTGTGTGGCATGTCGACGGGGTCCATATAAAATATGTTTTTCCAATTAGCGTTTATTTGGTTTTTCATTTTCTGTTTTTATGTTTTGCCCAGAGATAAACAACCCAAAACAGAACAGAGCAAAAGAAGCAGAGAAAGAAACAGAAACAGAACCAGAACCTAGAGGAATAATTAAGGCAGGCCATAAAACCAAACCAAAGGGAAAAAATGGGAGTAGACGACGACGACGACGGCGACGACAACGATGAACGGCTAAACAAAAACTGTGAAATGAAAGTGTCGTGAAAATTTTTCCAAAATCAACTGTAAGTGGAATTTGATTTGAGGCCAAGCTAATTGGCCCAGCTACATAGAGAGAGAGAGAGAGAGATCAGATTTTTCTGATCTCTACGGCTGCTTCATCGAGCTGTTTTTTTATGATCACAATTTTGAATTTGGATCAATTTGTGAAGAGGTTTTTATGTGTCTTTGTGAGAAATTGATTAGAAATAACCTGCGATCAATTCATTTATTGCGCTCTTCAAATAATTGCCGCACATTTTTTGGTTTTAGACAGAGAAAACTTGCTTCATATTGATTAGTTTTCTTTTGTGAATGGCAAATAAATTGTATTTATTGTTTAAAACTTAATTAAGTAAAACAATATCAAATATATCTGTATGTAATCCTTCTCTAAGCCTAGACCTCTTGTTACTTATATGCCAGCTATTCACCCTACCAATGCTTTGATCTTATGTATGTATATAGATTTTGGGCCAAAATGAATTCAATTTTAGACAATTGCCATTGCCATAATGGCTTCGCATTGATTGCTGGGATAACCGTTGCCATAACCTCGCACAGTTAGCCAGTTTGAGCCAAACATATTTGTTACACTTGGCTTGCCTTTTGCCACGCTCCAAACGGCGCACTTTCGACTTCTCCTTCAGCTCAGCACCAGCTCTCTCCACACTAATCACAAAATCCCACCCATGATGTTTGAGGCAAACTCAAAGTCATCGTGTAATATTGGAGGGAAAAATCAAAATCGGAATTGAAATCGAAAAATCAAACGCCCAAAATGCCAAACAATTTCAAATGTAATCCCCGTTGTTGTGGTCGATAGAAAGGAGAGAGGGAGTAAGAAACACACACAGAGAGAGAGAGAGAGAGAAAGAGAGAGATCTGTTTAGGGATTTTCATGTCAAATTAAATTTATGATATGGCAGAAAAAAGAAACCAGAAATACACACAAACAAACATAGGGAGGAGTAGGAGAATGAGGAGAATGAGAGGGGAGTAAATCAAAATTGTAATACCTAAACCAATAGACTGATTTAACAGTAGACGCATGTACTTAAATAGAGCAAAAGCAACAATAATTACAGATTAAAATCAATTTGCCGACACCGCAAGTTGCAGTTGTAGATGCAGATGCAAATGCAACCGCAACATACAGATACGGAGATACATCTGCATCCGCATCCGCATCTGCATCTGCATTCGCATCTACTTGTATCTATTCATCTATGCAATCTGTAAGCCAAAATTCACTCATTAATCAAATATCTATGATGTGTGGTCAATTCAAGGGATGGGAGAGAGTGTGAGGAAGATTGTGTGTGTGTGTGCGTGTGTGTCTAAGGGGCGTGGCATTTTAATTAACACCCTACAATGCAATGAACTTGCACATTCTCGGGCCCACACTTCACAGCTTCACATATCGCCCATCATCCGCATCATCATCAATAGATACATTTTGTTAACCTCAGCATGTAGCTTCATCAGATCGTCTCCCCATCACATCTTTCCATCTCATCATCATCATCATCATCATTCAATATTATTCAGCCTAATGAAACATTTGGCAACAAAAAAATAATAATAACTTCACATTTATTAAAAAAAAGCGAGCAAAAAAAAAAAAACGAAAAACATGAAATGTGAAATGAATGTGTGAAATATTTCAACAAAAAATGCTTGTTGATGACCACCACGCAATGGATGGATGGATGGATGGATGGAAAGATGAGTCAGTGTCAGAAGGCACAAAAAAAATAACACAAAAAATTTATGTTGGGATTTTGTAATCACATAATTACAAACCCGAAAGACACTCGCCATGAAATACGATGCAAAAAGGAATTCCAAAAAACAAGAGCAAGGAATTCGGGGAATGAAATTATGACACTTTTGTGCTGCTGCTGCTGCCGTTTGGGGTCAACTTTCAATTCCCCATAGCGTGCTTCACACGGAGTAAATATATCGATAATTACATTCCATTTTAAAGGCCAATTGATTTTCGATCAAAGTTGAATTTAATATTACCTAAAACTTGGGTTTAAATCGAATCGAATCGAGGGGCCATTAAAAATGTTAGCTTCAGTTCTAAATTAGTTTAAAATGTTCTTGAGTTTACCAATGAGAAGACAAGTTCTTTCTAATTTGAATATTCTGTAGATATGTTAAGGTGGAAAGAGGCTAAATATGGAGAAAAGGACTCTTGGCTTTTTGGGTAGCATTGCCTCAATCAATCGCCGGCTATCGGTGACTTGTTAAATATTGGGACAGAAGTCATTTACTGACAAATGTTTGTAAGTGACTGAACCTATTAATTTTATTATCTTAGCGATATTCATCAGCTAAAGTTGGAAATCTTGGACATATTTTTTTTTTTTGGCAATCATCCCTCTATGAGAATTTGGCATTTCCTCTATGAGAATTTGGCATTTCGTTTATGAGAATATGGCATTTCCTCTATGAGAATTTGGTATCCAGTGGTAAATTGTAAAGGAAAAAGCGTAACGTCATTATGGTCACAAAGGGCTATTTAAATGATCAATTTCAACTCTAACCCCTTGAACCATTATTATCTATTCACAGCATTTACAAGGACTGGCAAATATGTGAAGAATATTCAATACAATTTAATTGAACAAAAGAAGTTGAAGAAGAAGAATTCTTAGTGAGAACCTACCAAAATAAAATCATAAGAACACATTCTGCAGACGAAGGAACGACAGAGAAAAAGAGAGAGAGAGAGAGAGAAAGTTCAACTTTTTGGTGTATTCTTCATTATTAACAAGTGGAATTGTTGGCGCGGTGGCAATGCCTCCACGACGGCCCCCACGGGCTCCCCTTAACGGGGTGACCGGACCGTGCCCAAATTGAGAAAAATCACGGAATAAAATAATCGAAACAAAAAAGCAAATAAACGAAATAAACAAACCAAACAAACAAACAAACAAACAAAACACTTTAAAGTGTATGTGTGTGTCTGTGTGCACGCTTCTCGTGTATAACTGATTAATTATTAAATGCAAACGTGGCCAATAATAATTAACAATATTCGTAATTGAAACTGAACTGAACTCAAACGGTAACGGTGAAGCAAAAAGAGTGGGCGATTCATTTTTGCTACACTTCGATATATATATATATATATATAGACATACATATATTTAACATAAATTCGCATAAAGTGCTGGCTACAAACCAAAATGACTATGAAATCGATAAAGTACTCCGATTGTGATACCATTATGGATGGCTATAATCCAGTGCCGCCTCCATTGCCACGGCGAGTGCCGCCTGTTCGTAATATTTATGCTGAACCCTTTGCCCACGAGCCGAATCATTCTAGCAGGTAATATCGAAAAACAAAAATCAACAACAACTACAACAACTACAATAACAACAACAATAAGCTGCAGCGATAACAATTGCCGCTTTGTATCTACTTACTCTTTCCCCGTAACCCATGTAAATAATTGTAATTAACTGAAGTGCCACCGACCCGACCCCTGCATGGGGTTAACTTGGAGGCTCTTCAGTTGGTTCAGAGCATGGACCACCAGAATTTGCCGCTAGCAATTTATAATCGAAATTTCCAACCCTTCCCCACCCCCCCCAAAAAAGAGTGCATTTCGATTTTAAATTGTGAATTTTCTAAACAAAATACATAAATGAAACAATTTAACTGGAAATTTTATGAAAAACTTGCAACAACTATTAAATCCAACTAATTTAACCAATATGGAATTATTTTAGATTCAGGCTTGGGCTTAATTTCCTATATTTCCTTTCCATGAAAAGGCACTTAAAGGATTAGTTTTGTATGGGCAGTAGGCGCGAATAAGGATCAGCCGCATTCGAAATGGCTTCCGAATAACCGAAATGCATGAATGAATTTGAAAAGGATTATTAAAAGAGATTTCGTTGGATATGTTTTCGAAGAGCTAATCGAAGCATTGAGATCTTGAATCTGGATTTGGGACGCTAAGTCGTCTTGAGGGAAATGATTTTGAATAAGGATTTTAGAGACAAAACAGGACTAATTGGTATATAAAGGATGGTTAATGAGAATATTATGTTTGGCGATAGACCAAAGATAAATAAGATTCGGAATATCATCCATCGGAAATTTGAAAATACAATATCAAGAGAAAGTCCAAGGAACTAGAACACATGTCACAGCCGCTACACTTTTGCCCAAGAGGGTGATGCATATTAAAAAAAATATTTTATATAGGAAAAGAGAAAAAGAGGAAAATAAAGAAATGGAGGTAGAGAGATAAAGAGAGAGAGAGAGAGAGAGAGAGAGGCAAACACAGACAGAGATACAGTCGAGTTAAGTTGAGTTGAGTTGAGTTGAGTGTACACAATATGCATTTTCATATCTGAATAAATAGATGTGAGAGGTGCAGAGTTCTCTCTCTCTCTCTCTCTCTCACTCTCTCCAAGTCTTTTTCTCTCCGTGTCGCATATGCGATATTGTATATCCTTTTTTTATATTTTCCTTTCTTTTTTCTTTCTGTTTGTTTGTATTCATAAAACACCCAACAACAATGGCAAATAGAGCCAAACAATCAACAAGAAAGAAGAGCTAACTACTTGATACCCTTTTAGCATGTTAGGAGCCCTTCAGATTGCCAAGTGCGTGTATGCCCCATATGTGTTTTTTTTACAGGGTAACCGCAAAGCTTACATATCTCGCATGTGGGCCAAAGGACTTCCGAGTGGGTGGTAGTCGTTGGGTGGGTCCAAGTGGTAACCAACAGTCAGCCAACTGATAGAAGTAGGATATGACGAGGTATAGAGAAATAGGGATAGGTTGATGGGTGGTGAGGATGGGAGAGGCTTCATCTCACGCCCGCCGATTCGATGTGTGTGTGTGTGTGTGGTAAAAATGCGGCGCAATATGTTTGCCTGTCAGTTTCATGCATTTCATATCGAAAACCATTCGTACTTTTACTTGAGTGAGTTTTATGAGCAACGAGCCGGGTATGGAACGGCAATGGCAACCAACGCCAACAATAACAACGACTGAGTGGATACATCTATGATGATGCTCCAGTGGATACATTGTATCCCTTTCAAAGATATAGGGACAAACGGTATAGACACACACACACACACACACACAAAGCTGGAGATTGCTGCGAGTGAGACAGAGACAGAGACAGAGAGAGAGAGCAAGAGGGACTGATAGAGGAACGCGCATCAGCGAATGGTGGCCCCGTTTATACTCGTATGCATAGTGGTTTGGTTTGGTTTCGTTTCGACTTTTTTTTTTCATCATCCTTCCTTCCTTCCGTATTTTGCTTTTTCATTTTTTTTTTTTTTTTTTTTTTGGGGTCTGCCAAAACAGCAGCGAACTGGGTTAGGATTTCATTTCATTCTTCTGCCCCTTTCCTCTTCAACCTCCTGCTAGAGAGAAGGAGTTGGTGTTTTTTTTTTGTTTTATATTAAATGAAAATTCCAATTACTTTTTATTGGACTATATATATGAAGATGAAGAGGGATAAGGCAAAAGATGGTTTCTCTTCATCCATTTGCCTTCTTTTTCTGTTTTCGTTTGTTTTTGCCGCAAATGAAATGAATTGAGGCAACTGAAATTGGCCAAAAACAAAACAAAAAGAACAAAAAAAAAATCATTTCAAAACTACTTGAACTTGGCATAACGCCGATATAGCTAAAATAAAGTCACTTTTGGCATGCAACTCGGTTTTGTTTATGCAGAGTGTTATGAATAAAATAAAAATATTCCTGAGACATTTAGAAGATCAATTTGTCTATATAATATGAAATGAAATGAAAGCAAATAATCTGACTTTGGCTTAAAACATTGCTGTTCAATCAATCATTAACAAAATACCACATGGCGTATGTGTGATTTCTATCTCCCTTTTCCATTTGGTCAAATTTTGACAAAATCATCCTAAAAAATGTATGTATATTTTCAAAACCGAAAAACAATTTAACGAAATTAATAATTTTAAAATGTTTTATGCTGCATTATAATAATGTTCAATCTAAAACGTTAAACAATTTTTCTCTAGACCAAAAGTCAAGTAAATATATTATGTGCTTAGCACAAACTCATTCTGTTTATAAATCATAATCATAATTCTTACATTTTGATGGCCAACAAATTTAAAACAATTATTCATTGAACTTTTTTCTCTCTCTCTCTCTCTCTCTTCCGCTCTTTCTCTCATTCTAGGTAAGTTTCTGGAACAACAATTTCTTTATTTCTACTCTTTGGGGAGGGGCGGCGGGAGCGGCCAGGTAAAACTAAAACCATAAAACATTACAGCTCTGAAATATAAAATGGTAACAATTTAAACAAAATTTAAGACCCCAGAGAGGAGGAGGAAAGAGCGAACGTCGACGATGGCTGAGTCGATTTGATGGGGGTGAACGGCGACGTAGGAGAAGCAGCAAGCAGTTCGAGGGGATGTAGTAGCGGACTGAGCAGGAAATATTGTAAACTTTCAACTACATAACTTCCAAGGAGGCAAAAGAAAGGAAAAAAAAATATACTTACTTTTAATAATTCAAGTAGCTAGGCGAATTTCATAGGTGAAGCAAAGGAGCGTGAGGTAGTAGTGAGGCAGGCGACCCCCTCCCTCCTATTGACCTACTTCAGTTGGTAGCTCACACACAAGACATATGTAGGTATGTATGTAGAAGTCTTACGATGCCCAGCAAACTGTATACGATCCAAAATACTTTATAATTTTATATTCGAATTGAAAATATAATTTCATAAAGTCCCTACACATCCTTCAGAGTAGAGTATCTAGTGTCCTGGATGAATTGAGTGTCCTGTGCGCATAAAGTTAATTCAGTTCACTGGGTAATTTTGTATGTTGTGGAAAAACTTGCTACAACATGAAAATGTCGTCAAAAAAAAAAGAAAGAAAAAGAAAAACAGGAATTCGCGAATATTTCCACTGACAAATTTAACAAAACTTTTCCCTTCATACATGGGTGTGCGTGTGAGAGTGTGTGTGTGTGCGACCTCTTGACCTAGTGGAAAGGGTGATGGGTGATGGTTGATGGTGTGCTTGTGCTTATACATTTCTCTGTATTTTTGTGTGTGTGTGTCCAGTAGCACGTCCAGCTCCAATACTTTACTCCACTTCTTAGTCTCTCGGTTCAGTGCACAGCCCAAGGGCAAAAATGATGGCCAGGGATAGCAGCAGGAGGTGGAAAATGTTAAGGGTCGCAATGGTTCCTCAATCAATATGCCCGGCACATGTATGTATATTATAGATGGCCAACTTGAATGGATCCCATCCACAGCTACAAATGTATATTTCTTTGGAATTTTTTTCTTATTTTTTGTGTTGCCTTTTTCACATACGTTCGTTTCGTTTGCTTTTGATGAGCTTCAGAGTGAGTCCTGAGTTTCCATCGTGTGCCCTTATGATTGAAATAATGTTGCGCTCTTTTCTTAGCTCGGTTATCATTTGCTTTCCTCTGTCTAAACTCCTCCGCCTTCTCCATGCCACTGCTCCTTCTTATCCTTGTGAGGTCCTCGTTGTTCTTGATGTTACGACAACATTTGTTTCGGACAGTTGGCCAACTAATTTGTTTTGATATGCTTGTCATCGAGGCCGTTGGCCAACAAAGGTCAACAAATTGAATGAAAAATCTGAGACACAGCCAGAGATAATATTTTGAAGAGATGTGGAGAGAGAGAGAGAGAATTTTTGCAATATCCTATTGTAGTTTATTCTGTGTTTGCTTTTACATGATTTGTATAGCTATTGCCGAAACTTGAACATTTTGTACTCTCTTTTGTCTTGAAAACGAGGAACATCACATCTCTAATTATCAGCATCAAGTCGTTCTTCATCATCATCATTCTCACGGGCATTATCTTTCTTGGATGATACTGACATGGGCAATTGCCATACGGATGGCGGCGGTGGTGGTGGCGGTGGTGCTGGTATATTCAATACATTCGGAACCACATTATCCAATTGTACCGAATTCGGTGATAGATTCGTCAGTGGCATATTGAAACCTGAATGTGGTGGATTCACTGGATGGATCAAGTGCAAGTGACCGTAGCCCTTAGAGAAATCATCATGCAAAGCATCATCCATGACATCAGTAATCTCGTTCTCCATCTTTGGTGACATCGATTGATCCACATCAAAAGATTCCGACTCACTTGGCGGTGGATTTGGTGGCAGACTCCTCAATGGATCTAACGATAAGGCATCGGTAGATTCGTTCCCTCCCTCCGCAATTTCATCATCATCCGGATCGACAAAGTTCAATAATGGTGGCAAAGATGAAACAATTTCATTGAATTCTTCTTGATTCTGCGGCGGTTCAAGCTCATTGTCCCAGTCAACAAGATTTGTGGCTCCTAAAAAGTGATTGCTTGTGGCACATACTTTACCTAAAACAGGAGAGAATTTTTCATTCTCGACTCCAAAAGAGAAAAAAAGTGAGTGTGAAAAAACTTACGCAGGAAATTCGGATTATTTTGAGTCTGTTGACGATTTTGCTGTAACTCATCTGAATTACTAGTACTGGGTCTATTCAGAAATTGTTCCGGTGGGGGTGGCGGGGGTGGTGGTGGAGGCGGTGGGGGCGGTGTTGATGCTGACAGTACAATTGCATCGGGTCCTGGCGACGATGGCATCAAATGAGCAAATCTAGCTGAGCCATACACTGGCGAACTTTGACGTAGTCTTTGGCTCTCCTGTTGCAACATTTCCCGCAAACTCTGCATCTCTTGGGTTAGTTTTTGACGCCTCTGCTCAAGTGCTTGCAACTTGCGATGCTCCGATTCAAGCGTATCGAAGAGTTGACGAAACACATTTGAATATCGATACTGCACCGGTGGCGGTTGTCGAAGGGAAAACGACATCGACGAAGTCAGGGACGGCGGTGCTGGCGAGGATGATCGATCGTTGGTGTTGGCATCTAAATTGGATTTCGAGTTTGTATTCTTTTCTTGCGACATTTTTGTTTGTTATTCCCAGGCGCGTTGGGCAAAAAGAGTATTTAGTCTATTTGGTTTTTAGTTGAGCTATTTTTTCTTCAAATATGGAAAATTTTGAACTATCCTGTTTGATGTCTAGTGATGAAGTGAACTGAACGTTATCAAGTTGGGGTATTAAGTTATCAAAGTTAGCAAAGCCAACTAGATTAGGAGGTAAAGGTAAAGAAATTAAATTCTCGATTGAATCTAGATGTCGATACTTTTCACCTAGACCTTTGACTTATCGATAGTAATGGAGTCAGAGAAATCAATATTTGGTGAAACGATTTAAGTCAAGTCACCAAGTCACACACACACACACAAACACACACATGTTAAAACGCCTGTTAATGACGCAATTTCCGCAAGCCAACGGAAGGATGACCTCTGGCGACGAACTTCGTTTAGGCTAATTAGCTTAGAGCTTGGTTAAATCGTAGCGCCTAGTGAACTCTAAGCACTTTTATGGCATCCTCACTCACTCTCTCTCTATTTCTCTCTACCCTCTCTGCCTTCAGATAAAAAGACAAAAAATGAACAGAAAGCAGAAAAACATGCCACAAACCAAGAAAATGGGTTGGGTTAAGGGGTTGAGAAACCCTTTTCATTTCGTTTTCTCAGGGTGTAGGGCAAGACAATTCCAAGCCATTAAACTGAGAAATGTGACACAATTTGAATAACATTTAAAATATAAAATTGAGCATCAAAATCCGAGATTGGGTCGTATTTCTGTCGAGTTGGGCGAGTGAGTGGTTGGGTGTTGGTTATGAGAAGGGCTGAAATAGTTGAGAACCCTTTTATATGCCCTAGACAAGACGACGACAACGACAACAACCAAGAAGGAAAACCCAACTCATTGCGCCTACACATGTTGCTGATGGATGGATTGGAACGCATTCGGAACTTTGCCGTTTGCCCCTTTATCTGATGGATGTTTTGCGAAAACAAAACAAAAATGGGCATATACCCTGGACTATGGCTAAGATTAAGCAATGTTAAGGTCTTCTTGATAACTTGCTTATGGCCGTCCATTAATTGAGAAATTACACATCGCCTTGTAAATGATCGAGGCGCTTAAAAATTTGTCAAACATTTTTTTTTACAGGATAATTTAAAGTCGAGTCGAGGTTTTTGTTTTTGTTTTTTTCCTTACTCTCTGCTTTCTTTCTTTTCTTTTGGTGTGTTCTTTTTGGTTGTTTTTGTTTCGACTAAATTGCGTAAATTATTGGCATATGTTGTGTGTTGTCTGTTCTGTCTTTGGCGTTTGGTGCTGTGTGTCTTGGCAATGTGCAATGAAACATTTTAACCCTTTTTCCCTTGTCCTTGCCTCACTGAAAAGGAATTGACAAGGCGGATGGATGGATGGTTGTGAATGGTTGGAGTTTTAGTTTTGGAGCAGGGGCAAATGGCATGGATGGAGGGGCAACAATGTCGGCTTCGGCATTTCATTCCATTCTTTTGGATCCCTTTTCTCTTTCTCACACACACACAAACACACTCATACACAGTCAGTCTGCCAGTCAGCCTGTCAGTTTCTCGGATTCAGCTTCTGTTTCTTCTATATCTTCTCCTCTTTCTCTTCAGTTTTGTCTTTTCGTTTCGTCTCGGTTTTTGTTATTTTTATCATTTTCAACTCCATTCTTTGGCCTTTTTTTATGTGCGCGCTATTTCGCGTTGTAGAACAATAGCAGCAGCAGCCGCCGCCCGCCCAGGCTATCTTCTCTTGCTCACATACATCCTGCCGCACGCTGGTCCCTCTCAGTCCCCGCCTCGACCCTCACCGACACCATGTACATTGGCGTCTACGTCTCCTTCATCTTTTGTTACAACTTTTAGGCAAAGGGGTTTCGTTTCGTTTCATTTTTTTCGGTTGGAGGAGGACTCCACTATTCTTCGTCGTTGCGCTACTTTATTGTCTTGCCCAAAGAAATAGACTTTTAATATACTTGGACCCATTCGGCACACAATACATGGTCACTATTCCCCCGTCCTTACCACCCCCCCATTACACACTCTAGATAAGACCAAGGGGAAGGGTAAGGATGTCCCTTTTGTACATAGAGAAAGGTTTATGGTGTGTAGAAAAGATGAAAACGAGGGGCCACTTATATACTAGCCGCTGTTTTTTGTCGGGGAAGGTAAAGTGTCTGGAAATATTAGGCGCTTTTTGCCAGTTCATTGACTTGCCACAACACAATAGAACTTTGAAGTTTGTCTACCAAAATATTAGAGCATATAAGTGGGGGAATTTTAGCATTATAAGAGATTGGGCAATGAAGATGGCACAGTAAAGTATTCGAAAGTTGTTTCCATCTTCAAATAATTCAAAGAAAGTGGACGTAGAATTCTAACCGGCTAAATAAGTTGCAAAGCATGCAAATTCTTTTACTTTGTACTAAAAACTTGTTCACTCTTTAATCCAAAATATGATCAATCATGGCCCTTAAACTAAATTGTTTATTAAAAATATTTATTAACTATAGAAAGACAATCAGGATAAAGTTTTTCTGAACAAGAATGCTTGAGACTCAGGCCAAGTGCTTTTGAGAACTCTCTGAGTACTTTAGTCTGAGACAATTTTGTTATATAATGAGTTTGCATTGTTTGTTGCTCTTCCAAGAAGAGGAATTACAGCATTTTCCTTCCATTTTGATTGGCTTTTCGCTTTGGAATCATCTCTAATCAGTCTATATATGCAGAGAAATGTTTAACCTTTGTACCAACCACACTCGAGGCAACAAGAAGTAAACGTGGAGCAACAAAATGAGGTAGCTTGTTGCCACCTAATTGGACAACATGTTGGCAAGTGAAAGTGAATGGGGAAAGGGAACAAAATCTGTGCCAAGAAACAAACAGGGAAAACATAAGACTCTCAGAATCTCAGGCTCACTGCATGGCATCATTCAGGCAATAGCTTCTATGTGGCTAATATCAAGTCAGAAGGAAAGAAAAGCTTTTCAACTTGGACTTTGTGAAGAGACAAAAGTCAAAAGGAGCATATTTTGCGGTCACCTCAAACTCTCTCAATCTCACTCTGTCTCTCTGAATGTGAGTATGCTATGTTTTCGTGTGTTTTTTTTTTTTGTATTTTTTTTCTACATCTTTTTGGAGAACTTTCTGATGCTGCACAAAAAACTTCCTCCGACAACAATTCCAGCAAACGCAAGCAGGAAAACATAAATCTGGCTAAAGCTAAAACGCAAACTTTTACTTAAAAAAAAAAAAAAACAAAAAATAAAACGAACTCAAAAAATAAAACAGATAGAGAGCAAGAGGTCAGAGGAGAAACAGAGAAGGAAGTATTCTGTGTGAGTGCGTGCAAGTGATAGAGGAATTGAATCGGTCCAAGGAGATGCAAAAAAAACGAAACCAACTTGAGAAGATGAAAAAAAAACTGGGAGTGGAAATAGCAGTAGAAGAAGCTACTTAGCTACATTTTGGTAGATATTTGAACGAATGGAAAAATGCAGGAAAAATTTGACATTTTATTTGAAAACATGACGTTGTTTCCCTTTTCCCTTTTGAGAAAAAAAGAGAAGGAATAAAATTGATGAATTGACATACTATTCTTTGACTTTAAATACCTGTCATTGAGATAGCCAGCTGAGAGAATACTATGAGTGCTTTGCTTGGCTTCCTGCTCCTAAAAGTATGCAATATTTTTAAGCATTTTTTGATTTACTTGTAAAGAAATTCCATCGTCGCAGTAAATTGATAAATAGGGAGCAATCTTTAATAATAACTAACATTGTTTAGTTTGTCTCATCTTTCATATTTTCTTTTTATTGTCGTTCACTGTGTCTCCTCCTTCTCTCTTTCGCTGTCTCTCGTTCCATCTCTGTGTGTGTTTGGAGGTCCCCAGTTCCTGTAGTTATAAATCAAAAGTCATGTCAATTTTAATTGCATTTTAATGGCAGCAGCAGGTCGCGACCTTCTTTTTGTATTGTTGAGAAAAGGGTTAAGTTCCACTAATGAGACACAAAAGGAATTGGGAATGAGAGTGGGTGGCTAAAGAAAGAGAGACAGACAATGAGTGAGAGCGAGAGAGACAAATAGAGGGTCGGGGGATTTCAATTCAATTGGTGGCCATACAAAATTGCAAGTGGGTTGAAAAATGCGAATTGCCATGCCAACTTCAATTCAACTTCCATTGTCAATTTCAATTTCATTCACGGCAATCATAATTTTTTTTGATGACAATTCATTTGTCTTCGTTGCAAAAAATTCACGGCGCGTACATTGCTTTAATTGAATTAAACCAATTCATTCACCTCACTCCTCCCGTCCCTCTTTGGCTGTCTCTTCCTACGGACAGACCTGTGCGTTCTGGTTCTTGCCTTTCCGCTCTATCTGGTCTGCCATTACTCCCCCCCGCATTGGTCATCGAATTTCCCCCCGTCGTAAACATTGTTAATTGATTTTTAATTAAATGTTAGATTGCCAGTTGCAATGCGGCATTGTGTCCCGCCAAGAGATGTAGGAGAACTTGACTCTTTCGAAAAGGGAAACAACAAGACTAGACTTCTTGCCACATATTCATTACATTTATCAAAAATTCATAAGGTCAACTTGAGTAGGGAATATATCGCTCATATGACCGAAGTATTAAAGGCAGTTCCTATAAGTTTTCAACTCAAATTTAAGGAGTTAAGAGAAGAAGTAGTTAAAAAGTAAGTGGAACACTTCAAAGGATTTGAACGTGGTCTTTTGCAGTGCAGTTTTGTTTGATTTTCAGTATTATATCTTAGAATTGACTTTGAAATAACTAAACAGGGAAATTTTGAACACATCAACATTTTTCAATAAAATATACAATTTGTCAATAGATTTGGAGAAAGTGTTTGGGGAGGATAAACTGAAATCCCGTAAGAGACGTGCAAAACTGCTAAATTAAAACGTTGTTGAAAAACTATGTAAGTTCAGGATTTCAGAATTTTCGAAAGTCAGTTTCAAAAGGGAAAGACAGAAAAAAGGAATGAAAGATACAAGAAAAAGGTGCAAAACAGAGAAAGACAGAGAGAGACGGAGAGAGAAATAGATTGAGAGAGAGAGAGAGAAAAAAAAAATGGACAAACAAAGAAACTTTTTGGTTCTTTCTCTTAGTTTTTATTCCCCCGTTCTTGCCCTTTTCTGTTGTTTTTTGTTTTTGTAATGCGCTTAAATTTCTTTTTTTTGCCAAAGTCGAAAGGGGAGAGGGGCGGGGGCAGAACCTTTGCTGAGTTAAGGGGAAAGCCCACCTGTGCTGTTTAACGTTTTTGTTCTTGCTGTTGTTGTTGTTGTTGTTGTACCTGCTGCTGCTGTTGAAAGGCTGCTGTTGTCGGTGTCATAGTAGAAGAAAGTTCAACATTATTAGCATTGCCATTTTCGGTCGACCCCCCGCGCACTGACCTCCTCTTTCACCCACACATAGTCTCACCCATCGTGAGGCATCCGCACAACATTGTTGTGTGAGCCTATCACGTAAATTTGCCATCAATAACGCGACGATTTAGCCTGTCTCGTTCGCCTGGGCACGTAGTCAGCCAGCCAGCTAGTCAGCCAGTCAGTGAGTAAGTTTTTGTCCATCGCATCCCACGTACGCAACCCGAACGAACGCAAAACTCTTAGATACCGCTATTTTGTTTATCGATATACCGATGGAAAAAAGAGAAGAAAAACCAAAACTGAAATAAATATATATATTGGCAATGCTTTCGTTTTTTGTTTTTTTTGTTTTGTTTTGGATGTTTTGGTTCCCTTGATTTTGACCTAGCACGTAATGTCTACAAATCCCCAAAACAGTTTCGCTATCTTTCTCTCCCACTCTCCCCCCTTACTCTATCTCTCACTCTCTATCTCTCTCTCTCTCTCTCTGTGGATGTGTGTATGTGTGTGTTGTTTGTTGCTGAAAATCCACTTAGTTGCTAATTGGCGGCAAATCATTTGGCAAAACTAAGCTCAAGCAAACCAGCAAACATCTTGTTAGTTGGCCTTTTCCTTTTGCTGCTGCTTTATCCCATTTTAAGCTGCCAACACATACTTTAAAGGCATAAACCCCTCCTCAATATCCCTCTATCCGTTTTGCTCATATATAGTGGCGGCGCCGCCTTGAATTTCGTTTGTTTTTTTTGTTTTTCGAACTCTTTACGTTTGGCTTGGCTTGGCCAGTCGAGTCCAGACCAACCCAGAGGAGAACCAAATCCAGGCAACAGTCTGAGTTGGGAAAAACCAAGTGATAGTCGTAAAAATACCCAAGAGATGTCGAAGGCATGTTGCAAAATTTCAAGCTCAAGTCGAAATGGCAGCCAGCGCAGACACAACCACACACACACACACACACACACACACACACACTTACACACACACGCACACACATACTCGTAAAAGTTGCCTGTTTGGATTTCAAATGGTCAAAATGTGGACATTTGCTTACAAAAAAAAGAAAAGAAAAAAAAAATAAAAATAAAACCAAAGTAAGACAAAAAGCCAAAGGCAAGTCTTGAGGATGAACAAGATTGTAAGCAAGCGAGACGGAGAGCGAAAGGGAGAGCTTGAGAGAGAAAGAGAGGGACAGTAGCTGCAGCCTGAACCAGTCCAGTTGTTTGCCACATCAAATTGTACAAAATCAAAGAGAAGACACACACATCCTCCTCTCGTACATGGCCAGTAGCCATGAGACTTGACTCATTTCAAAAAGCAGGCAAAAAGCAAAGACGGGTGGAAAAAAGGTTTACAAATTTCTGCTGATCCCAGTGCTTTAACTATACATAATATGATAGCTGGCTAGGTTATTGAAAATCCAACAATAAGCCATCAAAATGCACGAACCTAATCTAAGATCCCATCACGATATATATTATCCATGAGTGAGAGAGACTTTCATTTATTTTCAGTTAAAAATTTATATTCGATTTATCTGTTCATTGATTCATTTAATTTGTTGATTGTTTAGATTGAAATGAAAACTTTAAAAGGATTACAAATAATCGTGTGGAGTGAAATGAAAATGAAGTAAATGGAAAGAGCAAAAAGTTAAATTTATAATATTCAAGGAAGATAATGCGATAAAACATAATTAAAATCATTTTTATGCATTCATGAATGAGCTTAGAGCAGATACATTTGATTGATTCACATTTTGATCCTTTAATCTGTATATAATAAATAAATTTATGTAAGTACATACATACATATATACATATGTGAATAGTTAATCCTGATTTTCACATTATTATATTGTTAATAATCTCTGCCCAGGCCCCCCGCCCGCCTGCTCCAATTCCAAGTCGGGTGGCCGATTTGTCCCGCTTACTCGCTTCATTCATTGAATTATGGTTATTGGAAACTATTAAAGTGAGTCCAGCCAATTTACATCTAATTTAAATAAATAGAAAAAATTTCCTCGACAAATAAATTGGAAAATTTATATGCCATAAAATGTCGAACAACACAAAACGACAGAAAAAAACCAAAAAAACCAAAAAGAATGAACAAAAAAATCGTTTATTGTTATGATGTGTCATATGCGGGCAACTACAAAAAAAGGCACCCAACAGGAGGAAGGCAGGGCACGCACTGGGGGGTTGGAGGGGACTTCAATGAAGAGTTATACCGAGAAATGACTGAGATGGAGGGAAGTTCAATCTGGACTTTAACTTATGCGGAAAATGCTCGGCAATGGAACGAAAAGAAAAGAAATGAAAAAGCATTTAATAAGGATGTGAAAAATGTGCAGAATGCTAATTGGGCGCACATTTAAATCCTACTATCCCCTTACCGCCTGTCTCTTTCTGTCTCTCTGTCTCTCCCTTTCCATCACATACACTCTTTGTCATTTGCGATTCCTGCTTTTAATTACTCTGCCCTACCTCTCCTCTCCTCTCCTCTCTCTCTTGCCCCACACAGAATTTTCATACATATTTACACATTTATATATCCATATAATTTTTGTATACTGTATAGATCAGAAGTATTGAATCGGGGCATGTTGAAAATTGTGGGACTCAACTCCACTTTGATATTGGATAAATTTATAAACCTTGTCTATATATCCATTAGAGCAAGTTATGTAAATGAAAGGAAAGTCAAGTTTATTTATTTTCAAATATAGAGAGAGAGTATCAAGCAATCGTTTATCCTTATTAATGTATCTCATGTTTATGATGAGGAATCACAGACCGCCCGCATATATAGTAAGTATGCGATATATGTATACATATATATCGGTGGAAGAAGACAACGGCAACAACAAAAGAACCGCAATTTTGCATTCGGTTGAATGAAAATGAATGGCAGAAAAAAATATATGTATAAAAAAAAAATGAAGAAAAAGTTAAATGCAGAAAGGAAAATAAGAGAAAGAATAAATAGAGAACGCATAAAGAACGCATACAAAATCCGCTTTCAGCGCCGCAGCTCTCCTTCTCTCTCCCCCTCCCATACCTTAATGCCCGTTCTTTAAATTGCAATTGCCTTGGAAATTTAACACTGGCCACTTGCCTCCAGTCTTTTGCTTTCATTTTTGCTAGGCACGTTTCGCCTTAACCTCCTCCAATCTACCACTGTTTGCAGTGTTGTTGCTGCTGCTGCTGCTGCTGCCTCTTGGGCGGTCCTTCTTCTCATAAGTTTAATATGTGAGCAATCAAATGGGAGACTCTATTTGGAGTTTTATTGCACAGAAATTGTATCCCACGATCGTGCACTATCCCATCTCCATAGGGAGAAGAACGTCTGTGTGTGTGTGTGTGTGTGTGTGTGGGTTGGCTTAAGCCAGGAAATGGTCAATATGTGAAATGTGGCAGATTCACTGGAAATCGATTTAATGCAACAGCACTAAGTAAATCAATCGACCATCTCTCACATTCAATTACGGTACGAAAAGCAGAGAAACGTTAAAAACAGTTGGTTCTCCGCTCATATTTACATACACGCTTCGTTTCATATCGGTTTCTGATACTTTTGTATTTGCTTTCCTTCATGGAATTGCAGAAAAGAAAGACAACCCGTTTTTCGAGGAAAAATGTTAAACTTGTACTCTGTTATACAACACTCATCAATAAGCATTAGTGTTGAGAAACAGTCTTTAAACTAGTTTTTTGAGATGGCATATGTAATATTTATACTTTTTATTTCTTACTATATGAATATGCTTGTGCTTTTATTTGATTACATTTTTATAATGCTGCCTGCTTGCCTGTTTTCTCTTTGGTTGTAGTAAAAATTTGGGCATTTCATGGCCTTTGGTTTTACAACAATTGCATGCCGTGTTGTTGTGGTGCTTTTTCTTGATTCTTTTTTTCTTTGGGTTTGTTTTAGTATTTTCTGCTAAACTCAGCATTTAAGTTTAGTTGGCCGAAACAACAAAAGCAAAGAAGGCCAAAAGGGTTGAGAGACAGCGCCATGCAGCAACTCACTCACTCACTCATCCGCCTCAATGTTTCGTTTCGTTTCGTTCAGTAAACGTTTTGCATTTTATTTTCTCATTCTTGTGTGTTGTTTGCCACAATAAAAAAAAAAAGAAAAAGAATACAAAATAAAATACTATATAGGAAAATAAAAAAAAAAAGTAAAAACATCTTCGATTGCAGTAGCAACGACACGGGGATACTCTACACTAAGTGTGATCAAGCCATGTAGATTAATTCGATCAGACAATGTGTAATTTCCGACAGTTATGGGTAACGACAGTGTTGTGAAACGTAAGAAACTTGACAACTCTCCTGTGACTCAGCGAAACACATGAGATCTCAGCATACCCGAATCGACCTATGTGTTGATTATAGGGTATAAAAAAGGGTGAATTTTTATATATTTCGCCATAAGTTTTTATGGCTTCCGTGTGTGGCGGCTGTCTGTCCCCCTACTCCCCTGAAGCCCGTCTCCTCGCAGTTATCCCTTCACCACGCTCTTTCTTTCATTCTTTCTTTACCATTGGTGTGTGTTCTCTTTTTACAGTTTTTGCTTTTTGCCGACATTTTGTCAAAAGTTAGTCCAGTCAACCAAATGGTGGCAGTAGAAACGATGGACAAGCAGAAGGAGCAGAAGCAACATCACATATAGAGTAGGGAACTGACGGAGTGGCAGTGGTTCAAGGAAGGGCTTGCGGTGTGTCTAACATGACGCGCCTTTACACTTAACCGTTTTCGAAAAAAAAAACAGAATTTAACTCTCCTTTTTTACCCTTTTTCGCTCGTTCTCTCTCTCTCACTCTCTCTCTCTCTCTCTCTCTGTCTTTCTCTTTACTTTTTGTATTGTTTGCCTCTTGTTTTGCACTTTTAATTTGGTTTATTTGCGCAAAATTTATATATATATATGTATGTGTGTGTGTGTGTGTGAGTGTGAGTGTTTGTGTGTCTGTATTTAGATTTTAATCTACTTTGCCTCTGCAGCTGCCAAAAAAGTTTTTTTTTTGGGTACTGCACGCCAAAATTTATGCAACTTAACTAAAAAAAAAAGAGAAAAAATAATGGAAACTTTTTTTGTTAGTTGTTTAAAGTGAATTTTTTGTTAGTTTGGCTTTCGTGTGCACACAGCAAAAAGGGACAGATAGGCCCCAGTGTTGGTGAACGCCTTAAGACACCGCTTATTATATTAAACGAGTTTTTAACACTGTAACAATGAGAGACAAAGAGCAATGAATCGAAAGGGCAAGTTGATTTTTTAGTGTTGTTAAATGCTTATAACCAGCAACAACAGTGTTGGCAAGTCCAATATATATTTTTCTCTGCGTTTTGATATTGTTCTACTAGTGTTGGTTAGACGATGCATTGCCTTTCACCTGACATCTGTTTAGGAACAAAAATCTATAAAGAAAAGTTGATCAAGGTCTTCCTTGCTGCTCCTGCTTAGCATAACAGGTGCTGCTGATCTCCGCTCTACGTTTTCCCTCTCTCTCTATATATATGTCTTTCTCTTTCACCATAAATTCCCGGTATTCCTCCCTCTCTTTGAGTTTTAAGAAACAAAAAAATAAATGTCCTATAATTTCCGTTGGCTCGTGGCCCCATGAAACATGCCAGTTGTGTGTCTGTGTGTGTGTGTGTGTGGCTTTTTTTCGGTTCTGTTTTTATTTTTTTTATCTGTCGTATTGCTGGGCTCGCCTGCTGTTCCTTGTTATAAATACGAATTACCGTTTGTTTTTTATATGTATTTTTTTTAACCCTTTTGTATTGCCTTGCCGTGTGTGTTCTCCCTGGGTTTTTTATGACTGCAAGGGTTAAGCAGGGGCTAAATAGTTGTACCGCACTGCCAAAAAAAAAACGAAAGAGAGAAAGGGGAACAAACAAACAAACAAAAGCAAACCAAATAACGAGAGGGAAAGATAAAATGGGAGAGGGGGTGGGGTAAATCGCACCTGGCTCCGCCGATAAAAGTAAAATGCAATTTTCTTCTTATGGCTTGGCGTTGATTTTTGGCAACCGAAACCCGCCGCCAAACCAAACTTTTCTCTCCATCCTCTCCTCTCTTCTTCTCCTCCTCGCCATGCACCTGGATCAACTGTAGTTTTTGGCTTCTGCCGAATTAAATATTCATTTTGTATTGCAGTTTCTTAGCCTGTAAATGGGTTTTTGTACCTCTTGCGTCTCTTGGCATTTAGCTCAAGAGATTTTGCACGTGTGCATTTAACTAAGTGGCACACATCGGTCCTCTCAACGCCCTCCATCACACCACCACCACCATCATCTCATTTTCATCCTTTCGTCCTTGGCATCGTCCTCGACGACTCGAGTTCTACATATATAGTTGATGGGGGATGAAGGCAAATGAGAATGAGTATGAGAATGAGGTGCAAGGGTTGCATCCAGCTCGAAACGAACGATAAGCAGGCAAATTGGCAAACAAATTAGCAAAAACATCCTTGTAAAATCTGAATATCCACTCAACACTCGACACTCTACCTAAAAAAAACCCTTTTCCACCCTTTTCCACCCTTTCCCCTTTACATTCATCTATCATTCTGCAGTGTGCTGATTAGTATGTCTGTTCAACTTAAGTTAGCAGCTGTTAAATAACAACTTTTAGTCTACTTTTCCTTTAAGTTGAGAATGCAATCTCATACATATATGAGAACTTTTCATTAAGTCATCCCAAGTGTCTGAAATGGGATTGTAAGAAAGAAAATTTCGTTCACTTTCAAAGGAAAACTTCAATTTTAAATAGAACTTTTAAAAAATTGTCAAAATTGTTTTAAGAATTGATTGAAAACCAAAATATCACGATAAATCCAAACTTGATTAGTTTTTACTTCATTGCATTTCTAATAAGCAAATATGTATACATACATATATAGGGATGGGGAATTTGTAGCCTCCTGTTTTATTTATTGCCTTGTTCATTGATTACGGATTTGGGTGTATGTGCCTAATTTGAGTTGGTGGCAACCCTCAATCCAACCCCTATACTTACATAACCAAGTTCTATACCCACTACATATGTATATAGGGGTATATGCTAAAGCAAACTGAATCTTTCATTCATCAGTGCCGGATGGGGTCATAAATTTAACAAGTTTCGCTAATGTGCGTTAATGGCTTGTAGTTTCGGAAATACAATAACAGGAACAGAAAAACCAAAAACCAAAAACCAAAAACGAAAAACGAAAAAAAAGAGAAAGGAGTCGTGTGCCGTCGACGTCTACTGCCTATTTAGCATTTCATCTTGTTAGTAACATTTTGTTGTTGTTGTTGCCGTTATTAAAGGTTATTATGCTAATTTTTTTTTGTTTTTTTGTACGTTTTCGTTTTTTCTTGGGGTGTAATTAGCAATACTGTTAGCTCAATGTTTAATTTATGCAAAACAGGGAGAAACAGTGAACAAGACAAACTTTTGGTCGAGACTAACAGGGAATAATTGTTCTCTGTTTATGTAAATATGTATATAGCCTCGTTTTTTTCACTTTGAATGTCACAATATATATAATATTAACTTCAAATTGTTTTAACTGTACTATAAACACTTTAATAATTTCAATATTTTTCTCTTTCTCTTTTTGTCTACTTTCAGGTATGTACAGTCACTCACTTGGGCACAAAACATGGAAAAGTTAGTGCGAGTTAACTGAAAAAGTATTACCTAGTCTAAACTTTAAATATAAGCACATAATTTTTTGGGCATGACTTGAAACCAAACTACAGTCTGGCCCCAAACAACCACACACACACACACACACAGGTTGAAAAGAGAGTGTGAGAAGATGGAGCGGGGGAGATAGAGCATCAACACTATGCAAAACTTTTCGACTAGCTTCATAAATGTGCCCAAAACTTCTCCCTACCCCAAATCCCCACTTTCAATATTCAACTAGCAACTCCAATTTCCCTTTTTACCCCCTCGGTGCCTCTGTCACACTCTGTTTCTATCTCTCTCTCTCTCTCTGGTTTTCTTCCGTCCTATCTATCCTAGGAGATAGTTTTCTTTTTTTTTTATTTTGCTGAGTTTACATTATCAATGAACGGCTTTTGCGCTCTTTGCGCTTTTATGCGGTGGTCGCCTAAGTAGCCCCACTAACTGTGGGCAACAGCAGCAGGAGCAGCAGCAGCCAGCAGACGTCTCTGTGGGTGGTGGTTGGGTGGGTGAATGCTGTGGCTAAGGGGCGTGACGGCAACTATGAAATAACGTGGCACTAACAACGACTAACGCTCCAAAAAGTAAGTAATCTGCACAGGAGGCAACACGACATATCCACACATAAACACACACACACACACACACACATACAGAGAGATGAACCGCATGGACCACATGAAAAGGATAGATACATATATATGCATACATAGATGATTCTCGCGCTTACATGGCTGCTTCTGTCTATCTGCCTACACGCCCCCTGTCCCGCCCCTCGCCAACCATTCTGCTGTTTCGTAGTTTGTGGCCCGCCAACAGAAATTTGTTGGGCAATTTCCAAGCCAACAAATCTGTGCAACATAACCACTCCACCCACTCTGCCCACCCGGAAAAACCCAAGCCTACTGCAAACTAGGCTGGGCCCAATCAACTTAGGGGTATACTCTATACTCTATGGAACGAATGCCAAGATAAATCAAAATATTTCATTGAGGTTAAAAGCAAAGAAATTAAATTTAGAGTATGAAAAAGTGTTGCAAAACGTTTTGATAAGCAGTCCTAACCTTACTATATGTTAGTATATATGTATGTACAGAGAATGGTTTGGGGTTAGATGGTTTTCGAGGATTGGGCCTTGTAACATGGATTGCTGCAACTTCAGCAGCTGCCTAACAAGGTCCGAGAATGGCGAACTAACTAAACGAAAATCTCACAAAACCAACCCCCCTCCCGACCACCTCGAGTGAGTACACATCGAGAGGAGAGTTGGGCTGGCGTATACTACAAACTGTCTCCAAAAACAATTTCGTTGAGATTTAAGTTCTGCTCAACAATTTCCGCTCTGGCTTTTCCTTCATGTTGCGTATTTTTTGGCGTTTGCCTGCTGCCTGCCAACTGCAAGGCAAATACCAAACGTACATACTACATACATAGATTTAGCTAGAAAACGATGAACGAGAAAAAACCAAAAATGAAACACAAATGGAAGGTGGTGCCTTGGCACCCACCCATTTACAGCCCCCACTTGGTGTATACTTCACTCTACTTCAATCTACACTACTCCATTCTGCCCCTTCCCCACCTCACCCCTACCCGCAATCCACCTAACAAAAACCACATTCATAGATAATGTGCAAGCTTGGGTTTGCGGTTATTTTGTATGCTTCGTTGGTCTGCCAGTTGCCATGTACCCATGCTTTCTCCCCTTCCCTTCCCGTCCCATCCCTTTCCTTCCCTCCCAATTTCCTCAACGTTCACTGATATGGGGGAAAATAACAGAACAAAGTGGACGGAATGTTACTGAAAGGGGGTTGGGTGGAGGGGGGGGGACCAAAAGATTGTAGAGTGAAGAAACCCTGCAGAGAGTGCTCATCCAATTTTCGTTCGTTGTCGTTTCGTGGACATTTTTGGTGCGCTTTACAAAAATTGCATTTTGCCTGCTCTGCGCTCGCTTGCTCGCTGACAATATCGCGCAACGTCGTCGCTTTTCTATTGTATAGACCACAAAACCCAAAAACCAAAAAGAGAGAGAAAAAAAAAATAGAAAATACGACAATAAAAAAAATAAAGAAAAACAAAAAATGGCAACGGATTCATTCCCCCTTGCAATCTCACCATTTCTATGCATCTCTCTCCCTGTCTCTCTTTCTCTCTCACTCACTTAGGCAGGCAGTCAGTCAGTCAGTCGTTCAGTCCCTATCTCTCACTCTTTGGCCACAAAAAGTTCTAACAGTCAAGCGCCGGCCACAAAGTTTTGGGCACGATTTTTGGTTAGCGAAACATTTTTTATTCTCATTTTTTGTGCATGGGTTGCGCGAAAAGTTTGCCTAGAGTCAGTCAAAAAGACACATACATACACACATAACCAAATGGGGGCGGGCGGAGTGATGATGGCCCTGATGGGCAAACCAATGTCTGCGGCACTAATTTAAAAATGTGCTGACTACAGTTCTTTCCACTTGTCAACTAACTCATTATCAGAGAGACAGACACAAATAAAAAAAAAAAACGAAATTAAACCCAAAAAATTCAAAGATAAATGGCCCACGTTGTTGCGACAACAAAATGTTGTATTACTTTATAACAATAAATAGAATATTTAGTTTAACATGCCACCACGGCATGGACTGGACTCTTGAATCTAGTTGATTTCATCAGGCAGTTTTCGTCCCCCACGTTGGGCGCCCACATGTTTGCTGACCAATTGTTCAAGTGACTTTATAGGCTTACGACATACTCACTGACTCACTCAGTCATCATCTCATGCTCGTCCATTGAAATCAAAGTAAATTAGAAGTTGAAACACATAAAAAGAAACAAAAACGAGAGAAATAAGGATAAACCTAGAGCCTCACCCCAAGCAAAAACGGAAGAAGAAAACACAAAACCGTTAAGTGCAATTCTCTTCGCATTGATTGCGCACTTGATTACGATAAATGAAACGTCAACAACAAGGGAGACGACGACGATGACAACAACAACAACGATGAGGACGAGGACAACGACGACTACGACTACGATGCCTGATCCTGAGCCTTGACAACACGATGGCCCCAAGTCCTTGGCTTTTGCATTTCCCTTTTCCCTTACACATCTTTCCATTGGTTTTTTGTTTTTTTGCTTTCTTCTCTTGTTGTTGTCACTGATTTCTTTTGTCTATGTTGGCCGGGCCAACATCATTGGGAGGCTTTTTTCCTGTCGTCTACGCCCTTTCCTCTTAGTCCCAGGTTCTCCCTTCGGTTTCCCCTCGTTTCGCTTTGCGGCCGAAAAGAAAAAATCACAGAAAGAGAGGCCAAACCAAGCCAAGCCGGAAAATCAGTTGTCCAGCTGTGCCTCTCAAGGCGGCCAGAGGACCAAAATGTTGACATGATGCCGTGACCGGACTTGGACATGGACCTCGGGACTTACACACACACACACACACACACACATAAGCCAGGGCCAAGGCGTATGTTTGCCATTTAAGTAGAGAAACAGAGAGAGAGAGAGGGAAAGACGAACGAACTGTTGTCTTGGTAGAGTGCACTCACAGCATCATATATCCCCGCCTCCCCTTTCTCCACCCAAAGATGTGAGTGTGTGTGTGTCTGTACCCCCCACTAGAGAATTCATTCATGTTGAAATGCGCAAATTTGTTATCAACGCTTTATGCCATTATGTTGGCCAAGAGATTTCCAGGGGCATTTACAACCGGACGGCTGTCTCTTTCTCACAGAAACTAGCATCTTTCTTTTAGACCCAAAAACACACACACACACACACACACGTACGTCTTAAGGTTATGTATTTCACAACATTTGCCCAACGCTTTGCTCATTTGTTTTTACTTGAATTTATGGCTTTAATAATATCACCCACTATCCCCAACGAAAGCCATTCCACTTCATTCCATTCAGTCTGTCAGCCATTTTGTTGTCTCACACACACACACACACACACTCATGTGCACACACATGATTGTCTTGCTGCTGTGTGTGTGAGAGTGTGTTTGTTCTCTTTCTAGTCGCCTCATTAGATTTCGATAAACTGATTCAATGCCTGCCCTAGGCTCACTCACAACTTCACTCCGCTTACACACGCACACCCAGCTCAGCAAATTTTTGAGTGCCGTCTCATCCTCTTACCCATTCCCTTCCTCATCTTTGTCGTCGTCGTCGTTGGCGTCGTCATCGTCATCGTCCTCCTCATCATAGTCATCAGCATTAGTTTGGCTTAAAGTGGTAGTTGAATTTCAAGTAGAGTAGAGGAGTCAAGTGATTTTCCTTCCTTTTTTCTCTGCAAGTTTTCCCCCAGCACTCGAAATGTGTGGGGTGCCAATTTTTTTTTTATATGGAAAAATAAATTCTTAATAAGAATTAAAAGATTTTAAAGGAATCAATCTAAACTAAGCTAAATTTGAGAATTTATAATTTCTCTTACTTAGCATCAGCATCATAAAGTTTCGTTTAACTAGTCCGAAAAATAGGTAGGTCTGATTTTAATTTAGACTGAAATTCTTGGATCTTAGCAGAGATAGACTAAAGCTCCAAGTCACTAACTAGAATTATTTGCACTAGTGTGTCTCGTATTAATTAGATTCCTAAACCAAAAACCATCACAAAAGAATTCTCTAAGAGATTTCAGTCGACTGAGTCGAAGTCAAACGGAATGCATTTCGCAATCGTTAAAAAACTTATGATTCTCAAAAAGAGTTGAGAAAAATGTAGGAAAAGATGGCATTAAAACACTTTGACATAGACAACGTTTGCTTAATTTTCCGGCCAGCTTCCAGGTCCCTTCTCCCTCTCTCTCTCTCTCTCTCCCATTCTGCCTCTCTCTCTCTCTCGTCGTAACATTAATTAGAATTATCTTAAGTGTGCCACAGATGAGGACGAGCACAAGCAAAAGACAATGAGAATGAGTTTGAGTAGCAGGGACGAGAACTGTTCCGCCTTCTCCTCTTCCTTCTCCTGCACCTCCTCCACCTCCTTCTCCTTCATTATCCTTCTATAGTTGTTTGCTCTGCCACTAGTACAGTGTTTTGGGGGTATAAATGTTTCAGCAGCATTTCATGTAAATGAGTTGCCACACCATCTGCTTATGTGTGTGTGTGTGTGTGGGGGTGTGTGTGTGTGTGCGTGTGAACGTGTGAGCGTGTGTGTGGTAAAACATTTTAGTGTGCAAATGGCAAAGTTTTTGTTCAAACATTTTATTGAAAACGCAATAGCAAAATGAAAAAGGCAAGTTTTCCCGCAGTGTATTATAAATTAATAAGCGCTTCAAAACGCAAACGCACACACTCGCTGTTTCTCTCTCTCTCTCTCTCTCACACACACACACACAAACACACATGAATTTCTGCATAAATAATAAAGTTAAATAAGCTTACAAGACGCATTTTGTGGTAACAAATTTTGCTTAGTTTTGCTCAGTTCCGGGGTTAACATTTTGGGTGCAATTTGCGTGAGGCGAGTCAACCAAACCGAACCAAAGCAAAACAAAAGTTTATAGGAAAGTTTCTACTTGGCTTCACTTCTTCTTCTTCTTCTTTAGATGCCTTTGCTTCTGGACCCGTTCGCTTTATGCCAAATGAGCCATTGGCCCCAAAGTAGAATCCCCCACCAAAACTCCCACATTCGTAACTCTTTTGTTCTCTAGAAGTCGTACTAAACTATTTTCAGACCGAGACATAAACTCATAAACTTTTGAAAACTACAATCTGTGAAAAAAATCAAGTTCCCTCATATAAGTGTATATATAATTCTTTATATACGTATATTCTCACTCCTCGAAACTCCATCACTTACAATATATATTTTTCGGTTTTTCTGAGAATTGTTAGTGCAATGTGGTTCGTACGGTCCGTGTCGGTTGGGTCTCACTTGATTTAGTAGCCCTGACAAATCAATATATCAACACGGTGGTTGCACGCAAAACTTGACCCCTGGGAAAAGACACAAAGAGGGAGACACAACAACAAGAGGAACCCACATTTACGCAGTTTAAGAAATAATCCAAATGGAACTACATTGAAGATACATTATACGTTGTACATATATACATACATACATATAAATATATATGTAAATTCATATATATACATATATTGTATATATACATATGATTTATTTGCGTTCACTTTAATATGAATCATTTGACATATTTTGGCCTTTTGTTTTAACCCAACGACTCTGTGCGACTCACACAAAGCATTTTGATTTATCGCATACAAATTTCCTACCAAAAATTCTTTCCCGTTCCTTTGCCTTGCCTTCGTCTTCTCCCTCCTCTCACTCAGCTTCTTCATTAAGACAAAACAACAATGTCATCAACGAATGCCAAGAGAAAGAGGCAAATGCGACAAAAATTAGTAAGATTATTTATTGCGTGTATTTGGGTAGATTATCATTATCTTCTCATTGCACTCCACTTGAGTCATCCGTCCGTCCATCCCCTGTTAAAAACTCTTGACCACTCATCTTTTTCTTTACCTTACCCCGGGAGAAAGGATCTTTTCTCCTGCTAATAAAGTGCAGGGACACCTGCATCTCACAGGTCCTTTAAAAGTACAACTTCTACTAGCTCAAGCATTAGTTCATTGTGGTGTGTTTAGTGAAATCCACAAGATAGATAAATGACAGACTGACTGACTGACAGACAGACAGGCAATCATTGACAACAAACAACATTGACAACAACACCAAAAATTGACTGTCAATGGCAAAGTTAATGCAACTAATGAAAAAAAAGAAGAAAAAAATGAAGGTAAAACGAAATGAAGCGTTTTACTTGCCATGTCAAGACTTCAAGATACTCCTTACTCCAGTCATGGATCAAAGTTTTCCCACATCAATTTCAAGCCATTTGACATATCACCTTGCAAAAGGCACTCCCGATGTCACATAGCTTTTTTTTTGGGACTCAGCGAGCGAGTGATGTAACCTTTTGGGAGGGCAGTCTAATACACCCGCCATAAGGCAATGGAGTAGATGGTATTAAAATGCCAATCCACCAATTTGAATTCGAAGAAAACTTCAATCCCGCCACTTGATTCATTCGGCGACACTCACTCAATTTTCTTTTCGTTTTTTTCCGCGCTTCCTTTGCCTTTCGTCTTGTGATAAACAAATTGAATGCGGATTTTTTGTCATCCCCCCTCCACCAAACTAAAGCCGGGCCCTGGTCCCGGCCCCAACTTCCCGCTTGAGCCCATACTATTCTCCTCTGAGTCTCTGGGGAATTGCAGAAAACACATACATAAGTTTACGAAACGAAATAAAAGTTGAAAGAGAATAAATAACCAATTCGAAAAGGAAAAAGAGATGGAGAGAGAAAGAGACGGAAACAGGGACGGAGGGGGGTGGCTGGTGAAAAAAGCGCATTGATTTATTTTAGCCAGTTTGTTGTTAACATTTTAACGATTTTGTCCTTTTGCGTTAGCTGCTTTTCTTCTTTCTTCCTCTTTGCTTTCATCTCTCATCCTATATCCAACTGCCATCTGCCATCTCCTTCTCCTCATCCTCCCCTTCCTCCACCTTTTGCCTTTTGTTCGTGTCTGTCGCTTAGCCAAATTGCTGAACATTAGTCACCGATTGACAAGGCAAAAGTCTTCGTGTCTCCGTTTCTGGCTTTTTTTTCTTTTGGCCAGAATCTACCTGATGAAAGCAGAAATACTCCATTTCAGCCACCTCCCATTACAGCCCCAAATGCGCCTCATACTGATTCGCCTAGCCATGATTTACCATATACAAATCAACTAATTTCAAAGTTGTCGATATTTTAATGGAAACAGGAAGAAAACAAAAAGAAGAAAAAGAAGACGATGAGACAAAAAAATAAGAAAAGGGCAAGAAGTACATTTGCTCTCCTCTCCAGACATTTGTCATTGTCTTCCTCCGTTGTCGTCGTCGTCGGCACTTTGGCTAATGAAACGCCTCCCGATTTCTAGGTTCCCTTCCTGCATCCCTCAGCCTACTTTCTGCTCAGGCCATAGGCCATAAAAATCATTAGGAGCTACCTGACTATCGTTACCTAGATTAGTTACGATGAAAGGAAAGAAGCCAGAGATTTTGTGTGCATCATCAATATGATGATGATTCAGCTACCGAGAGCTAACCGTGCCGCGCCGTGCCTTACCGTGTCGTGTCTTTGGATAATCCCAATTCCAAATTGAGATGAAGCCATTTGAAAGGGGTTTCTTCATTGGCTTTTAGCTAAACGATAATAGGCGCTTTCCCTCCGGCCACCATTAGAGGTGCAAGTGGATTGTCTTGACAGCTCTATGAAAAACCAGCTCACTTTTCAGCTATAAAGTGGCAACGCCTTAGATTCAGCTACTTGCAACTCTGCTAGTGGCAACTCTGTGAAGTCCTTCAAATGAAACGTAATGCAATTTACAACATAATATTTACTAGTTTTCCAATAACAGCAGCATTTAAGTAAACAAATTAGATACGAATTATGTTTATGGCTTTTCTTATCGTTAGCATTGAGTTCATCATCACGACGCAAGGACGCACTGATCCAAATTCCTGGAGTTCCGATTCCGTCGTGAACGATGTCGAGTATTTCCTAATAGCAGCATTTGAACGTGTATGGGGCGTGTGTCTTCTTCTCCTAGAGTGTGCAGCTTACATCTAACATTTAACCTATGTGGAGTTCCACTGTGTTGAGGTGTGTCATCTTCTCTTGCAATTAGACTCGCCATTTAATTTTACCTATATATACTAAGAATTGTATATAGGAAGTGTGTCATGGTGTAGACGTTTTTATTTTTGTTGCGGCAGCATTGAAAAACTAGAAAAGAAAGAATAATTTAATAAATTTAATACTTACACATTTTCTTTTTTTTTTTTTTTTTTGCACTCACTTTTTATTGTTTTTCTTTGCTTTCATATTCACTTGAAAATTTTGCTTATTTTTTCGGATCCGAATGATGTTGACTGCCTGAGCCTAGGCAGAACAATGACTAGAATTAAAATTTCAATCTATTATATAGGGGAAATGAGAGAAAGCGCCGCCTACTTCGATTAGTTGACATTTGATTTGCCTCTTTCTCTAGTGTCATTTGGTAACACTAAAAACTCGCAGAGTTGTCATTGCTTTCCATGTTTTGTTTGTTGAAAGGTAGAAATGATTATTTTATTTGGGATGAAAACTCTTTGTCCTTACAGCTTTTGGCAACTCTCTTGGCTCTCTTATTAATTTTCTTCGGGCCTGTCAAAATGCCCAGAACATTTTCGTTTCGTTTCGTTTCGCTTTTCTTCTCTTTCGTGTGACACTTGGCGATTGTCTGTTTGCATTCTACAATGGCAAAAAAAAAAAGAAAGGAAAGAACAACAAGGAAAAAAAAAAGAAAAGCAAAAGCTCGAGGGGGCATCACCCACCCTCCCACATTCCCCCTCTCTCTCTCTCTCTGACCCATTTCTCTTTTTCTTGCTGGCTGTGTATATTCTCTACCTATTTCAACGGTAAAATGTCTGACGAAAAATTTCAAACACGTTTCAATAAAATTCAATTTGTAGCACATTTCAACGCTTTCCGCTGCCTGCCAACTCCAAAAATCCGCCTCATACCCCACAACCACCATGCCCCACCCCCTCACTCACATATGCATGAATTTCCTTTTGCACTTGCTCCACCCCCCAATACCCCATCCGCCTTTTTCTTTTTTTTTTTCAACCATTTTGGCACTTTGCTTTTGAGCTATGCAAAATGAAATGGGGGCGCATCTTGTGCGTGTGTGTGTGTAGAGGGTGATGGAGGGCGAGTGGGGGCCAGCGGGGGGCGAATGATGTTGGTGATATTTTCGATTTCGCGTTTACACTCGTCCTCATTCCCCTCCACGGACCACCTCTAGCTATTCTCCCCACCAATATATAGCCATCTCGCTTACTCGCTTAGCTTAAGGATATTTCTCATATATATGTCGCCGGCACGCATACTCTACCACCTCTATGCCACCCAATCCCCTAGACCTACACTTGTCCTGGTCCTGGTTCTGGTTCTGGTTCTGGCTCTGTTTTCTGGCCTGGTCATGGTTTCTGGTTTCTCTGCCTACAAAATGCAAATGCAAACAGCATACGAATTAGTAAAACGGAAACAGGCGTTTGTGTTTTGTAATATTTGCCCCAAACAACTTCCATATACACACGCACACACACACGCACCCCCAATCCCTACGCACACCCCCTTTTTATGTTGGCTCACTTTTTGGTCCACCTTTTCTTTTTCTTGTTTTCCAGAACAAGTCAGCAAAAATAAAATAAAGAAAACAACAAAGAGAGAAACTCACCCACACTGGCAGAAAAAGTCGAATTCTATAACAAATTAAGAATATCTATAAGTATTTATTAGAGAATTTATGTAATCAATCTAACTTAAGTCAGTCTAAATGTCATTGAAACTATCCTTGATAGGAAATTTCTTAAAGTGAACGAAAATAGACACTTGATGGATTTGAAATTTCATCTGTGAAATGCTTTTCAACATCTAATGTAAGCCAAATCTTAAAGCCTTTGCCAAAAAGTGTCACTTTTTGAAGTGTATGAACATGTGAGTCTCTATTTCGTCCTTCCTCTCTCTCTCTCTTCTTCTCTTTCAAACACCAAAAAATGTTTGCTTAAATTACCTAAACAGGCACGTTGTCTGCACCCCATGTCCCCTCCCCAGCCTCTTCGTTTCTCTGCCATCAATTTCTTCTTCTATTTTTCAGCCATGCGTAATGTTTAATAAGCAGCGCGTGATATTCATTACCAAAAAAAAAAGAGAAAAAGAAAACGTGTATTATAATGCCGCTTCTATGTAGATTTTGCAATAATGCGAAATGAATCTACTTACTTACCCGACCATCTAACAAACCATCTAAACACCCAACCACCCACACCCCCTCACCACCCATCTCTCTCCACCCATGGATTCCAACCACCATTTGGAGTTCTCCATTTTGCCAGCTTCTAACATAATAAATAAAATACAAGCAGCAAAATCAAGTGAAATCAATTTAATACACTTTTCATCAGAGCAACAAACACAAAAAAAAACGAGAGAGAGAGAGAGGAAAAACAGATATAGAAAAAAACCATATGAATTGCTTTGTTAAGTCGACTCTGTGTTATACCCTATAGAATAGAATAGATTGAATTTTCGGTTGGTAGGAAACTCAAAATCATATGCACTTACATAAGGCGCCACCTAGCGGTCGATGAATTGCACAATTTTCTCTAGATTTCAATATACCCCACCAACTACACATGTTTACAGGGTAAAGGAGAGAAAAACTGAAAATGAAAATCAAAAGCACTTTCTCTCTTCTTACGTTGCCCTAATTTATTACATTTTAATGACTTTTTTCCTTCTTATAGACAGAGAGCGAGAGTGGGGGAGAGAGAGAAAGAGACAGCGTGATGGAGTGGGCAGATGGAGAATGGCCAACAGGATGAGGCAAGGATAGGGATATATGTATATATATATGTATGAATGGGGATGTAAATGAGAAGGGGGCGGTCTTGGAGTTGGAGGGTGGTGAAATTGGCTTCTTGATTTTCACATTTATATGCATGTGAGCGTAACAACGCATAATTAGGTGCCAGGACAACAACGACAAACTTTGGTCCAAAGATAAGAATCATGACAAATACGATTGAGATTATGTTTGGAGCTACGAACCGAAACGACAAGAGACAAGACAAGACAGCCAAGACACATCCCAAGCTGTGACGAGACAGGACGAGACAGGACGAGGCGTGGCATAAGCCTAAAATATGCATGGGGATGATAAGAGCCTCAAAGGGAATTCTCCTTATTGTGTTCAACGCCAAAGTTCTACAATTTTTAATATATGTAACAAATTACTTAAAATACATCAAGGATAAATTATGAAAAACCAATAGAATATTTCATATTTAATTGCATTAATTTAACGAGATTACCGATAACGATTTCAATAGCTAGAGCTTAATAGAGATTAAAAGACCAATCAATATTAGATTTTATAGTTTGTTCTTCAAGTTTTAATTATTTCGCTCAGTGTGCAAATATTTCTTGTATAATTCAAAAAGGGGAAATGAATTTCTCTACAATGATTGCATATTTCGTATAAAAGAATGATATGCCTTTTGTGCATTTTTGGCAAATAAAATCATAAACCTTTAATTGCACACAAAAGAAAGAGAAAGAAGAGATGACGAAAAGAAAGAGAGAGAGAGAGAGAGACACACATGGAGTTAGGACAGAAAAGGCTAATTACATATGCCAGTCACATCATACATACATAGTAGAGAGAGAGTCTTAGGGATGGGGGAAAGGCAGAGGAAGGCGAGTTGAAGCCTCAGTTTTGTCATGTAATAAATATCATAAGTTTATGGCAACTTTTGTTTTTCTGTGTGTGTGTGTGTGTGTGTGTGTGTGCGTGTGTCTGTTGCGTTTGATGACGATCGGAAAAGCATTTTAAGCATTTCCTTCTGCTTGATGCCTGCCGATTGTTGTCAGTCCCCTCCCCCACAAGAACCGATTCGGTAATGTATCTTGTATGCATAAGTCGCAGCATATAATTAGCGACCCTGTCGGCAATTTGTTTGAACCAATTTTGGGCTTAATTATAGACCACGATGCGAGCAACTGTTGCCATCATCCATTCATCCATCCATCCAGCCAGCCAGCCAGCCAGCCAGCCAGCCAGCCAGCCAGTCACCCATCTATCCATCTACTACAACCCATTCAGTGGTTCTTTCTCTTTCATAACAATGATTCATGCCTCATGCCGCATGCCTCACGGTTTGGCAGATGTGAAACGAAATACATGGCACAAATCTCAGTTCCAAACGGCTAGAGTATCTGGTGCGTATCACATGTATTCACGCAAACACACACGCACACACACACTCTTTATATCTCTCCCTCTGTAATACAAACTCGAACTCAAACTCTAATCTTATTATGTCACTTCAAACGGATGTCAGTCAGTCAGTCAAGCAACAAACTCAACGCATCGCATGTATCTCTATCTGCATATGTATATGCTTTTGTATCTGTATCTGGATCTGATTCGAGGCCCATAAACTGACAGCTGCCGTCGGCAAACACCAGAAAAAGAATGGAAGAGAAACAGAAACCAAAAGGGTTTATGATATTATCAAGCTTAAACTGCAATTGGACTGCAAATATTTTGAAATTCCAATTGAGATACATTCAACAGTACAAAAAAATATAATGAATTTTCTCGTAAAATCAGGTAGGCCAAAAGAAGAAAAAAATAAACGAAACTGATTTGCAATTGCTTTGAGCCTATCTGCTGGCGAAACTTGAATTCCTTTTGTCAGGATAAACATGTTAATTTCCAAAAAAAAAAAAACGAAACCAAAAAGAAAAATGCAAAATTCTATAATCCGATTTAATGTTTTATTCATTTTGCTTGGCCAAAGTTGTTCCTGGCATGAGAGAGCTATAGGGATGTGGTTGTTGGAGTAAGAGGGAGTTTCTATACCTTTACACACACACAGCAATTAGAATTTTAAATTTCGTCTGCCTAGACACACATACACGCACATAGATAGACAGTCAGACAGCTTGAAGATCCAATATATATTTTTATCGACATTTCTTCTACTACGTCGCACATTAACCTACTTCTAGGCTAGGGGGTTGATGTTAAGGGCCACCCACTCCTCTCCTTTATCCTTGTTAGATATTCAAATTTAGCCTGGAGAAGCTGCGTGGTGCCTGGGTGGAGGAGTGGAGCGGAAGAAGGCAGAGAGGAGGAGGTCAGTGTATCTGATTATGCGTTGACACCATTTTTCCCTGAAATCGCTAAGATAACTCATCAACAAGGGTCAAAACGAATGTTCGAATACCCTTTAAAAACTAACTCTATCTCTTATCCTTTGAAAAGAACGATTTGAGATTTCAGATTGAAAACAAATTACTTTTTCTAATCTGAAAAGAAGGAAAGTACGTGTATTAAGTAGGATTATGAATGAGTTTTTTCCCGGAAGAAGTGAAAAATGTAAAAAATCAGGCAAAGTAAGAGCAATTTCATATGAAACTTCTCAATATGCTGTCTCATCAATAAGACCAACTCAAGATTTATAGGGTATATGAAAAACCTATAGAATATACTCAGAGTTAACAGAAAGTTAACATTTCGATTTAACATCGTCTGTTAATTGCAATTTGCTGACGTCAGAAGTTTAATTTTGATTTCTGGCCATTGACCATCCAACTCCTCATTCCGTTTCATCTTACCTCTCCCTCTCTCTCCCCCCATATCTTTTGCTCGCGCTTTTTCTCTTTGTCTCATTATGCGAAAGCAAAACTTGTTTCCATTTATATCCGAGAGATACTTTTCGACTGCTGTTGTTGTTGTTGTTGTTGGACTGTTGATGTTGTTTTCTTTGTCCCTTGTTATGTTGTGTTGCTTATCTTTTTATTTACTTTTAATTTACTTTTAATTATAAATTCATGCTTTTCTTGGACTTGGTCTCTGGGATTAAGCTTTAAATACATACATAACGGTAAATATCCTGACTAACAGTGAATCCTCTCTCCACCCCAGCCCACCCCACCCCTTTACCTTTGCCATGAACCTTCATCTGCCTTTTTCTCTTCCTTCTTATGATGGTTTTCCTTTCCTTCAGTTTTGCGCGTTTGTTTGACTGTGATGCTCGCTGCGGGGAAAGGGAGCGGAGTTGGGGGTTGGGGGTTGGGGCGTTACTTGAAATTGGATTGGGGCGGGGCAGTTCACAGTGACCATGGATGCGTCATAAAACTGTATTGGGCATATGATTTATGCCCCACAATTTTTGGGTCTTCAGTTTTTGGGTTTGCTTTTCCGTTCCCTTGTGTTGTTTTTTTTTTCTCCTTTTTGCTTTGCCGTTTTTCTTCTCGAGTATTTATACAGGCTCATCATTTTCTGTGGGCTTGACAGACAGTGAGAAGGAGAGAGAGAGAGAGAGAGAGAGAAGGTGATAGGAGGGTGAGAGATGGAGGGGCCAGAGGGGTCTGTGGGCGGTTGGTTTTGGTTAGATCCACACAGAATTAATTTCAAGTTTCACTTTCATTTTTGGGCCGATTTTCTGCTTTGGTTTTTCGTTTCATTTTTTTTTTTTTGCGGTTTGTTTATTGAAAACTTTTGCTGCTCTAAGAGAAGAAGTAATTTAGCTGATGGCCCAGCTCCCAGCGCCCACATTTGTGCTTGGCCAATCCTAATCAAACATTTAAAGTATTATTCTATATATTTTTGGTATATATGCACTTGATCTGACCCAAATAAATCGAATTTAGCATTAGACAAATAAGTTTCTAACTAGTATTTAGTATTTGAATCTATGGACAAAAGACTTTTAAAGCATAGAATCACATGCAATGGCAAATCATGTATCCTTTTTTCAATTCTCCACTTAATCCGCCTTTTTCATTCTTCAGGATCCTACCAAAACGAGATCTCTATCACTTCTTTGTCTTTTCCTCTTAGTTATGTGTTTTTCTTTAAAATGAATGTGAAATTCTAGTTTAAATTTTATTTAATATTCTATATTCCAGAGAGGGGAAACGAGAGGCAAGGACCTTTTGTTGTTTGTTCTCCTACTCCTTGAAGGTTTATTTTTTAACCTATGCCCAGCTCTCTCTCTCTCTCTCTCTCTCTCTCTGTTCCTCCCTTTTTGGTCTCTGTTCATCTCCCGTAGTTCTTTATCTGCTTCTCATCGTCATCATCCCCAATTTTATACGCGCAAATATTTGCGCTTTACTGCGTATTTTTCTTTGTTTTGCCATTTTTGCCTACCGCTGGTCGTGGCGAGGGGTGACAGCATTGAGGAGGGGTGACGTTGAGGGTCTCCACCTTTCTCTACCTTCACCGTGCACCACTCCCATCTATGTATGCGTATATCTATCTCGCTCACTCACTGACTCTGTATAGATTTTCATTCAACGCAACGAGCCGAAATGAAAATGTTTAAATGAAAGATTGATTGGATTTTGATGAATTTCGGCTACACACACACACATACACACACACAGTGAACGGCTTTTTTTGTGCTCCCATTTTTATCCCTCCATTGATAAGCACAGGCTCCACATACCCGTTAAATGACGACGAACTGAGCAGACCAAAAAAGAAGAGAAAATGATTTTCAGATTAAAGTAAAGTAAATCAAGCCAAAAATAGAATAAAAAAAAGACTCGCATGCCAAATATAATAAATATAGCCGATCCTATGGTTACCCTTTCAAATTAGAGATGCGAGAATTGCCAGAATGGGCACATGGAGAAGGCATTAGGGTCCTTTTCGATAAGCAGCCCTCTCATCGCGTATTTGTCTCCAAGTTTCTTCTATTCGTCTATACCCTGCTTAGGGTATATACATCAATTGATGTGTGCAATTTTCTTGGCTTTTTTTGTTCAGATTCAGATTTTTTTGCTTTACACATTGTCAATATGGATACAAAAGGAACATTTTAATTGAAACGATGATTTTGATAATGGATATACAGATAGATAAATTGATATACAGTGGAATGATGTGTGAAAGAGTGACATTAATTATTGGCCCACTTGAAACCCGCCTAAACCTAATTGGCCAATTAGATGGAAAGTTCTCAAAAAAATGAAGCGACGAACAAAACAAAAGGATTAATGCTTGTCGGAAGTATTTAATGAACCTAGAAAAAAGGGCAGGACAAGGCATTTGATGTATGGCCTAACCCCGCGCACCCCTCTGAGCCTCTCTCTCTCGTGCCCTTTTCTCTATTTTGGGTCCTCATCATCATCATCATCATCATCATACGATCATATGGACACGGAACTAATGAAATTTTCTTTTTTTGCGTCACAAAAATCGCCACCACCAGCAGTGCGAAGGGTTGAATCTGACCGTAAGGACGAAATTGTTGGTGGTGGCGGCGGCGGCTGATGGATTTCCCTCTGATGCTTTCCTTTTCACCTTTTTTTTTTCGTCCACGGCTGCATTTGACACACAAAAACCAGATTAAAAGATTATGTTGCAAATTAACTTGAGGGCGCGGTCAATGGCATATTCATATATATATATATATATATATATATATATATATATGCCATGCTGGATCTGCCACGCCCCACATTTATTTATGATTTCTCTCTTTGACCCTCCCTCTCTGTCACCCTGCAAGAGATTCCTGGGGTGACCACTTGTCAGATGGGGGATGCTTGTCCGCTCGGCGGTGGTGGGTGATGGTGGCCCTTGCACTTGCAGCTGCAATCTGCCTCATCTAATTCAATTTATGCCTCGTGCAAAATGAAAACTTTTGTCGATTCATACATCGATTTATACTATATATGTATATGTATGTATATATGAGATATCCTTTCTCCGATGTATTTTGGCCACGTGTCCAGGCAAAAGAGAGAGGGCGACAACCCGCTGTGTTCTTGTTTCTTTCGTGGAAGGGGAAAATTGCTTTGCCCAGCCCTTGTCTGGAGATTGCCTTTTTCGCTTTGCCTTGCCTTTTTTTTTGCCATTGGTTTCTTGCAATTTCCGTTATTAGCTCGATTGATTTTATATTGCAATACATTAAAAATGATATATACATATATTCCTTCTATGTATTTGGAGGAAAAATTCAATCAAAATACTTTTTAGGGTGGGTCAGCAGGTGGTCCATCTCAGTTCTCGCCATGGTCTTTTGTAGAACCCCGCAACTAATTTCTAAACGCCTTCTAATCCTTGCCTTTCCGCAATGCCAGATAATTAAAAAGTCCTTCGACCTGTAAATATTCATGCTGAGCTGCGTGGATTATGAAAAAAAACAACTCGCAGAGTTTTCATAAATACCTTGAACAATTTAAAAACAAATTAATTAGGACTAATCTTCAAAATTATGATGTAGTAGTTATGGTTAATTTTACGCTTTAGGTTTAAGAGCAAAATTTTCAAGATGCTTTTCCTTTGGGGGGGGCATCATTTAGTTAAATTCTGTCGATCTAACATGAAACTTGAACTTTAATGTTCGGCATGTTAGGCATTTCCAGATCAATCCTATTATAAAGGACTATTCTTGGTCTTTAATGCTAGAACAATTTGAGAATTTCAACTCACGCTGAGGTATAAAAATGTCGTTTTAGTTTTCCAGTATTGAATGAACAGTTTAACCTTAAAGCTTGAACTATTTTTAAATATCTATGCGTTTTCATCGGTGCTTAATGTTGAGCTCTCTCTCTCTCTCTCTTACTATAGCTCACTCATTAATTGTCTCGCTCTATATCTCTTGGTGTCTATGTGTGTGTGTGTGTGTAAATAATTAATTTGCAAGTGACAGCAATTAAAGCCGCTTTTCAAACTTTGCCAAAACTGTAAATATTTAATAAGCCCATAAACATGAAAACGTAGCACAAAATCAGAGCCAACAAAGAATGGCTCTAAAGGGGCTTGCTTTTGGTCGATATGTAGTCCAGAGATGAGGGTGAAGTGCGCAGAATGCCTGAAGGAGGAGAGTGTTGGGAGGGGGGCGGTAAAGGTTTTTGTCAAACAAAAGCGGCATGCGGCGTGCGGCATTTACTGATAATGACGTCGCTTTCCCCCGTCCCGACCCCAGCCCCATCCCCATTTCCATGCCTCATCCTTTTTGCTTTTCTCTTTGCTGTTGGCGCTGCAAAATTATCAACTCAACGAAAACAAAAACCAAAAAAAAAAAGGCCAGGCAGAAAATCGCCCCTTAATAATATTAATTCCGCCGTCATAACAAAATTTAGCGTGGCGATGCTGACGCCGCCGACGCGGACGACTCTTGAACAGCAGAAAACCAAAACCAAAATAAAAAAAAAAACACCGAAAAGAAATCCCTTGAACATTTACGCCAAAGGAACGACGGGGACATACCCTTTAATGTACTCTAACAAAACGAAAGCGACATTTACTTTGCGGCATTGGCTTTAATTTCTGTAAAACTGACACGATTATTGCTGTTCACGTAAATATATCTACTTATATCTCTTAGTGGGTATACACTTCTTCTTACAGGGTAGACCAAGAAGCAAAAAATATAAAATAAAAGGATGAACCCAGAGCAGAGAGTGAAAAATGCTTTGATCATTGGCCCCTGCCATCCCCTCTATGCCATTCTACCCACGCTTGCTGCTCGCCGCTTGCCGCTTGCCGCATGTCGTCTTGTTGCAGGTCCCTCGGGGTGTTATTAGTCACATGACGGCGGAAAGGCGTTTTTTTCTTGCTGCTGGAGAGTGGGTGAAGGGCTACGTAGATAGGTGGGTAGGTGGTTGAGGGTTGAGAGGTTGGGGTAGGAGAGTCATTGCGCTTGGATTGCTTTGCTTTGGTTTCGTTTTCGCAGAATCATCATCATCAGCCAGCTGAGCAAAAAGATAAAGAGAAGCAGAGAGAAAGAGAGAGAGAGAGAGAGAGAGAGAGACAGAGACAGAGAAAGGTAGAGTCTGGTACGGTTACTGATAGCTGATTAGAGAACGAAATTCAAGTGAAATTCATCTCATATGTTTGTGTGTATAGGTAGAAATAGATTTATATGTTCGGATGGTGAGAAATTCGTAGTTTCATTCAAACACAAATGAGTTTTACTTTTTGCCTTGCAAAGTTATTGATAAGGTTAACTAAACTAACCTGCAATAAAATATCAAGTGTGTTAATTTCAAAAAGCTACTAAACATAGGATAAAGTTTAGCTAAATTTAAATCTTTAATTACTTATTCCAGACGCTTTATCCAAGCTGCTTCAACTCAGTGATCAGTGATCGATAAATTGATCGAATATATTGCATCCATAGAAAAAAACTGTCAGAGTAGACGTAGCCAAGGGCACCAAAGTAGTTCTCTGGTCACACCAAAAGAAATCCTTAAATACATTACCCCAAAATCTCATCAATTCAATGGAGTTTGAGTTCCTTATTAGGTCTTTTCTTTTTTTTTTGTTCTATGCCAAATTAGTTACATATGTAGTTCTATGCCATAACGACATGTACATGTGAGTGTGTGAGTGTGTTTGTGTGCATGTGTTTTGTGTATAAGTATAGAATAAAGTTTTCCACTTAAAAGGACTCCCCAGAGAACTCTTTCTGTTTCTGTTTGCCCCTCCATCCCCCCCTCCCATCATTCTTCACTCACACTGTTTCAGTGTGTAAAATGTTTTTCGCATTCTTTTAGCATTTTAGTTTTCTTTCTTTCCGGTTTCTTTTTTTTTTTTTGCCCGGTTTTTGCGATGCGTTTGCCTTTCTGCTGGTAATGTCTCTAGGCGAAATAGATGGAGTGGAAGAGTAAGGAGAAAGGCCAACGTCAAAGGAAACGAGAATAGAGGCGAATGGTGGAGAGATGGCAGAGAGAAATACGTAAAAAGGAACAGAGGCAAATCAATTTAATTAGTTTCTGACTTTCATTTACAAATTATGCATAAATCTGTAGACAGCGCCCCAGAGACCATAAATTAAGCGCCAGAGCCCAGCGCCAAACTCAAACTCGGCAAAAACCCAAAAACTTTGGCACAACACAAACAACAACAACAACAACAACAGCAACAGAAGAGTAAGCACAGGATGTGCAGGGGTGGACGGGGGGGAGGGAGAAAGAAAGAAAGAAAGAGATGGAGCAACAAAAACTTGTATCTAACTAAAGGGCAAGTAGAGAAATAACGAAAGAGATAGACTAAGAGTGAACGAGAGAGAGAGAGAGAGAGTGAGTGACTGAGGGGGTGGGAGAAAAAAAACAAACGAGGGTTGGACGCAAAATTAATTTGCGCTTTTATTAAATTTTCTTTTTTCGCATGTCCTGTTTGTGTGTGTCCATGGAGGGGAGGTCTTACTTGGGGCATGGCCAGGGGCTAGCTGGCAGGTAATCACGCCTGCAAGGTGACGTAAAGGGAGAGAAGGGGAAAGCGTTGCACACACACACTCACACACACATATGAGCAATTTTTATCGAGCATAAGAGCAACAAGGAGCAACAAGAGGGGTAAAATCACAGAGCTTGAAGCCGTCGGGCAAAGAGGTAGACCACGGGATACTCCCCTCCCCTCTGGCAGTGCAAGAGAGGAACTTACGAAAAATGCTGTCAAACGAATTTTCTGAAGCTCCCCTGAAAAACCCCTTGAACAATTTTTTATACACGATTTATTTTCTATTTTTTGCCTTGATTTTGTTTTTTGCACAATTTTCCTTTCTATGGAGGCGTTTGCATTATTTCTCCCTTCTTTTTTTTTTTTTGGTATTTTGTGTGCGCTCCAATGCACGACAAACACAACAAGGGGAAAAGGGTCACAAGGGGCAGGGAGAAGGGGGGCACGTGGGTGATGGATGAATGTAAGAGGGTTGCAATAGAAAAACCAAAAAGGGGAAAAATAAATACAAGCTGGAGCAGTTTAGTTATACGCATAATTAATGAAAACAATTGACTACAAAAGTAATTGCATATTAATCGAAAGTTTATCTTAATCGTTTTTAGCCAACTCAACCTAAAAACGAAAGTAAAGTACTTGAATTTGAGTTGCAACTAAAAGAGAAGGAAACCCATTGAACCAAATCGGACGATGCTTTCAAGATTTAAAGTTGTATTGCCTTCTGGCTTTCTTTATTGTGACCTAACTGAAAAGATATATTGATATATTAGAGGGATATTTGGATATTTGGTTTTTATCTGGATTACATTGTGGCATGTTTGGGATTACTTGGGCTAAGCCATAGAGTCTTTCGGGTTATGGGCGACCATGGTTCACATTGGTCCACAACAATCAATTAGTTGCGCTGATTTGTTTGACAAACTGCACTTGTTCTTCCCCTTCCCTCCGCCCCTCCCGAGCCTTGCACACTTTTGTTCTTCTGGGCCTTAGTGGCAATCCCAATGGCAATCCCCTTGGCCCTGGGTTTGCTGCCTTTGCTGTCATTATTGTTGCATTAGTGTGCATGACAGCACAAAGAGACGCCGCACTGATGTTGCACGTAGGTTTTTATACATATTATTGTTGTTGTTGTTGGGCCTTGTCTCTCTCGCTCTCTCTCTCTCTCCCTCTCTTTCTCTATCCCTGTGTCTTTCTCCTACTCTCTATTCTCTAATGTATCTGTGGGTGCGGGGTGTTATTATTGATTTCGCGCTTCATTTTTCTAGCACGTTTTTCAACAGCATGTAATTTTGTTTGGTTTTATCTTCCCTAGAATTGGTATATCTATCTCGCTCTCTCTCTCTCTCTTTCATAAACTCTCCCCATCTCTTTCTCGCACTCTGTTGGTCTGTGAAAATTTTTGCGAAAATCACGTTTTGGGCGTTGTTAGTTTTTGCATTGTAAAGGCACGAATTCAGAAAACTAAACTCATAGTTTTACTCAGCTCTCTCTCTCTCTCTCGCTCTTTCTAACTATGTCCCTTTCGCTCACACTCACACACACACACACACATACATATTCATTGAAAAGTTTATCGAATAATCCCAAAAAAAAAAAACCGGGCATTGGCCAAAAGGCAAGTTGAACGAGTTGGTAAGAGGGTTAGTTTTGGGCTACTAGCCAGGTTTCAATAGAGTTTTCCTTCCTCTGGTTGTTGTTGTTGTTGTCGTTGCTGTTCTTCATTGAAATTTGACTAAACTAGTTCAAGTTGAAGTTTGGCATAACCCATTTTGCAACTCTACCAACTCAATATAAGCAACTGCAAAATGTTTTGCGCAACGAAGTTTAACTACCCTTTAATAATCTCACAAAATCGTTTAGGTTTCTTTATAAGTTGGGTTTTGAGTTAATCTAAACAAAATAAAAGGCAATTTATCTATTTTTCTCACTGTTTTTTGCTATGTGAATTAGAAATATTTATTAGTCGCCATCAGCGTTTATTTATGTTTTCCTTCCCCTCTCTTTTTCTGTCATAAGCAAGAATAAGCAAATTTCAAATTCCATATTTAAAATAATAAAAAATAAAACATTAAGTGGCCACTAAAAAATGCAATATTTTTTTGCCCAGCACTTAAAAGTATGCAATGTTAGTTTTCTGTACTATTTTTGTTTTTCATATACCTAAAATATATTTTGTAAAACTTTTTACACACACACACACACACAGGGGGGTATGCAGCCAGCAGGGGAGGAGGATGGTTGGCACTGTGGGAGATGTAAGGAAAAAATGCTGCCACATTTATGCACAGGAAGCATTTGTAATGCCCCCGCTAGCAAATCTAAATCCTACCCCACAATAAAAATAAGCGAAATATCAACAAAAATAAACAGAGAAGCAGCAATAGAAACAGAAAGAGAGAGAGAGAGAGAGAGAGTTGGGGCGAATTGTTGCCCATAGACCAACTGCTTGCTGTTAAAGATTTAAGAAAACGAATCCTGAAATACCCTTGAAATTGTCCAAGGCCTACAAATAAAAAGTCCAAGAACTAATAAAATAGATAACCATCTACCATTATAACCATCTAGAGTTGTTAAAAGTCTACAAGGTTCTACTAGGAGGAGCACTTGGTTGAAGATAAGTTTGAAGTTTTTGAGTTTAGAATATTTCGGGAAAGAATAAAAGATTTCATTTTTCATTTCCGATCGTTGTAGAATTGCTTCCACTTCTCACCGAATTCGTTTATTCGAATTTCTCGATTTTCTCTTGTTTATTTTTGGGAGTCTAGGGTATAAACATTTTGTGGGACTCCCCGTTGCGTGTGTTTTGTTCAAAAGTGCAGAAAGGAAGAGCGGGGCAACAATTGTGGGGAAATGGCAGTTAGGGATGCGACAACATTTCCCTTCCCTCCCTACCCATCCATACCCCCTACACGGCTGCTCCACTTTTACGGCTTGGCTACATGGCAGACTGTTTATGGTTTTTGGCTACAACTTAATTTAAATTGTTTAATTCTATTATTGTTGCTAATAAATCACAGGCACAGCTTGTGCTGCTAGCTGGCTGGCTTAGCATGCGCTAAGCTGGCCCCAACACACGCACACACACACACACACACAGACACACAAACACATATTAGTCTTGCCCTCTTTCGCTCTCTCTACTGTAAGCGGCTTTTATTCTGTTTTTCCCCCACTTTTCTCTCTCTCTGTCTCTCGTGCAGTCTGTCTCTTTCATTCAGTTGAGTTTCAGTTCTCGTTTCGGTTTGGTTTGGTTTGGTTTCATTTCGTTATTGTTGTTGCTGCTGGTCATGGCCAATGGGGCACCATTCATCGTTTGTTGCATACTTTTGGGGCGTCTCTCTGGGCGCCGGATGCGTTATAAATTACACTGATCTGGTTTGCTCGCTCTTTAAGCCCAAAAAGTCGTTGTCGTAAATTTGCAGCTTGATTTTTGTTTGATATTTTTCCTTTGATTTTTTTTTTGGTTTTTTTTTATTGTTGTGTCCATCTCCCTTTCTTCATTCCATTCGTTTTTCACTTCACATTCAAACTCGTTGTTCACTCGAATTTCCATTGCACCCGCGCTCAACCGCATGTCAAATGCAGGCCAAAAGCAGCAAAACTTGCTGCAGAAGAGGGCAGCTTGACCATAAATAACAAAGCCAAAAATGGCGGCCAAAGCACTAACAGAAAAACACCACCAACAACAACAACAACAACAAAATTATTCTGACAAAAAATAGAAAGGAAACGATTTCATATACGTATGTGTGTGTGTGTGTGTGTTGATATGTCAAATGCATTTCGGACAGCGCCAAAAACTGACGATGGCACTTGACAATGATGATGCCTGCTGTTGGCCCCGTTGACCAGGAATAGCTTCGAAATCAAGTGGAAAATTTAGAGCCCCGCATAACCTAACCTAACCTTGTCGCCCAACAAAACAAAAATAATTAAGAGAATAAGAGAGAAAATTCAAAAATATTTACTAATCGGCAAGGATAAAGTAAAGCTCTTAAAGGATCCAAAACGAAATCAACTTTTATCTATTTAAATTTTTTTTTATAAATTCTTTTGGTGAAAAATTGAAAATTCATTATCGTTAAAGTGATGGAAAAAGCAAAATTGAAATGAACATTTCTCTTCTGTTTACTGGCATGATGCAAAAACAAAGTGGAGATGGTTTATATGTGCATATACTTTGTCTGATATTCACTTAAAATTGCTACGCTCAAATATATTCGGAAATTCGTTTTCACATTCCTCGCCTTTGTCTTGCAAAAAGGGAGTATAAAATGTGTTGCATACTTGCGGGTGGCGCCTATAAAAAGGCCAACAACTGCAACTGGAGCAGCAGCAGCAGGCAGCAACAGTAGCAAAAACATCAGGCGCAAATTGTGGCAGAGACAGAGGCAGTTATCGAGCATCGCTGCCTGCAGCAGCTGCATTTCCGCTTAATGTTGAGCGATAATAAAACAAAAACAACAACAGCAACAAAAAGAACAGCAGCAGCAACAACAATTGCTTCAACTGCTGTTGCTGCTGGGCAACGATAATGAAACTTTTGTACAATGAACATATATGTACACTCCTCTCTCTCTATCCCTCTCTCTTTTTGTGTGTATGTGTGTATGTGTGTGTAGGCATTGATTTATGTTTTTTAATTTAAAATTTCCGCATCACTTAACCGTTAAAAATAATAATAACAATAACACGAAACAACAAAAGCAGCAACATCAGTAGGATCTACTGCAGCAGCAAGAGCAACAACAGCAGGATGAGATTTAAATATTGTAAAAATTGTTGTATTCGCATGCAATGTAGGACGAACAACAACAATAACTATATATATATATATACATCTATTTAATATATACATATATCCATATATTCATATGTACGAGAATATGCAATGTTTTAATTTCCGCATTACAATTGAGGAAAAACTCAAACTCATTCTTTGTCATTTTGTTCTTTTTGCTTTTACAGACTGGCCGGCCACCCACAACAGATGCCACAAAGTATGTCAACTGGCAGCAATACAATCGGCCATGGCGGCATTGTTGATCGCAATGTGGGCATGCCAATGGGCGGTGCTGGTACCATGCCCATGCCGGGCGGCGTTGGGCACCCAAGTGGCTCGGGTGGCCCTCAAGTGGCCGTCGGTCCGCCCGGCAGTGGCGGAGGTGGCAATGGTGGCTCACAGCCATTGGTTATGCCTGGCTTCCCATTGAGAAATTCCCATTCGGCTCATGCACCACACTATTCGCCATATTCACCATCCAGGTAAGAAGTTTTTTCTCCTTTGATGAACAAACTGAGCGAAAGTAAATGCGATCACATTTCGATCGATAACTTTTGGCGATTAATCGATTAGTTCGGACAAATATTATTGGAAATCCATTCAGTCCGATTGGATCGATAACTTTATATCATCATGTAGTTAGTCTAGGAAACGGTGACTCCTTCTACACAAATTATATATGAATTTATGGTTTTGGTTGCTCCCACGACTTGACTTTAATTTAACTCTAAAAACTTTAGCCAACGCGCATCATGGGTAAAGTTTAAGGCAATTAGAGACAGCAATCCGCGGGAATGTGTGTGGGCAAACGGACGCTAGGTAGGGTAAGTTGGGGAATAGACCATGGCGCATCACTTGACAGGATGCGCGAGCTTTTGGCCTAGAGTAGCTTTTAGGTTTTCGAGGTTTTTGTGGGTTTTAAGCCAAGACTGACTCTGAGTAGTGGTATCTCTATATGTGTGTGTGTGTGTGTGTGTGATTAACACCCGTTACCATAAAAGGGAGACCAGCGCAACTAAGCCAGAAAGAGAGGAAGGGGCGAACAAGGGAGAGAGAGAGACGATATAGAAGAAGTCTTTGTTCTGGTCCTGAGCTTGTGCATCATTTTGCATGCGTTTTGGGTCTTTATTAAAAAAGTTGCCAGCTGTTGCCAGCAGTTGACAAACTTATTGGCGCACACACACACACACACATGATTGTGAGGCCCCGCCTACACCTCGCTTGCTCTTGGTGTATCTGTGTGTGTGTGTGTTTTGCTTTGGTTTCTGTGGTCCTTGTGATATGTCAAGCAGCTGAAGCCACAGGATGACGATGACGACAACGAGAACAAACCGTAACACTACGTGCCACAATTCCGTAGAGCCATAGAGTACCGAAGCGTAGCATAGTTAAGCTTTATCCTCGCCTTGTGGTCGCGTTGTTTGCCAGTTTGTTAATTACAAATGCATTGCTCAGTTTGTTTTAAGAGCTCCGCCGACGTTTGTTGTCGCTTTTCCATTCTCTTTTTTACTCTCTTGTTTCATTCTTTGTTTCTGCTCGTCCACAGGTTTCACATAGATAAACGCTGCCAGCACCGATGTTCCTGGAAATGCTTGAGCATCGCCTTAATATTTGTATCCGTCGTCCTAACCGCCATGCTGGCATACTTTGCAGGTAAGCATACTGTCCTCCATCCTGTGTTGTCTCATAATGCCAACATAGTTAATGAAAAATACACATACATAAGCAAATATGCCCGCCCTATATACCTATACATACGTATATATATATATATAAGTATACATATATATATATATATATATATGTATATCTACTACTTTATGCAATAACAAGGCAAATACATCAAAGTGTTTGCTTTACATTAGCGTTAAATGGTGTTAACTTACATACACAGGCACACCTACACACACACACTCACACAAACACACATACATACACTCTCGGGCAAAGAAACTTTGCCCATGACAAACATTAGATAAACCCCCTTCCCCCCATACCCAATCCACACACATCACAGCATTCTCTGAAAATGTTTAATAGATAAATTTACCAGATGTTTGTTGGCTTGGGGGGAGGGGCGACAGGGCGGTCCATGTGCACAATTGACAAGCAATTAGAAGCCGCAACATCAACTTCAAATTCAATTGTTCGACCCCTTTCACCTAGTCCGTGCCATCAATTAAACATCAATCGATTCGGCATATAAATTTTCAAACAAAAGCTTCTTAAGCCAAAGGTTGAAAGATCATACTTATTATGTGGACTATATGAAGAAACCATTCGATAGGTTTTCCAAAATGAAAATGGCTTTACATTTTCAAAATCTTTAAATGGAAAACTTATTACGTGGGGGAGAGAAAGCAAACAATTTGGCGTCAGCCTTTCAAAAAGTAGCCAATGTTTCGTTAGATAAACAACCGCATGGAGCAGTGGTGCAAAGGTGAAAGAAGTAAAAGAGACATAGAGAGAGAGAGAGAGAGAGAGAGAGAGAGAGAGAGAAAGAAGGTGGTTCAACTAGATAAAGGATGAGAAAATGGTTAGAGTGGAGAGGGGCAGAAGGCGAGTAAGAAGAGGTGCCAGCTACGTCGCCATCGCTGCCATTTGCCGTCAACGTGTTGTGTAGTGGCCCCACATCAACCCTTTTGTTTCAAATTAAAATTTACATATTTTAATGTGCAAAGTTTTTGCCGAACGTTTCTCGCACGGAAGCCAACAGGACGACAAGGACCAGAACGAGAACGAGAACCAAGGTCCACGACCAGGGTAACTTATTCCATTTATTCACACACAGAGTGAGGGGGCGAGTTGAAGGCAGACAGGAGAGACGAGACGCGACGAACGACTGGACGAACGAAAATGTTGTTGTTGGTTTAAAAAGGTTGCCGAGCCAAAGAGAAAAAATTAAATTCACCTGTAAATATAATTTAGAAGGTAGCAACACAAGCTCCACTTTCCCACCCCCGCCCTCGACCACGCCATCACCATCACCGTCACCAACAAGCAAACTCTGTAGCAAAACGAAAACGTGTTTAATTATCAAGTTGTAAACAAAAACACCAGAGCAACAAAATGAAATAAGTAGCAGAGATATAGCTAGCTAAAGAGACAGGGCAGGAAAAGGAGGAAATGTAGATGATGCCAGGACAAAATTTGCGTTTTGTCCAAAAAAGTTTGCCATTAAACTTTAAAGTATCCTTTTTCCTCTCTCTCTCTGTCACTGTCTGTGTATGTGTGTTTATTTTGCTCTGTTGCTTTTGGGCTTTCTTTTTTGTCTCCAGGACATTTGTCCAGGTGTTGCGCCCAATATGGAAATTTGCAAATTTGTGTTAATTTTCTCCTGATTGCCAGCTAATGAGTATAGAGAAGAGACGAGAGGGGCGAAAGGTAGACATTGAATTGGGTGGTTGGTTGATTGGTTGGATTCATTATTAAGCCAATCTGTCGGATATCAATTAGTGATTTCTCTCGTTCTCTCTTCCGATGTTCTATATGCGAGTTGACATTTGATGGCTCAATTTCTGTTGATTTGTTTGTAATTGATTTATGGCGAAAGCTTTTCATGTTTCCCTTTAGAGAGTCATATTAGTTTGCTTAACTTTTATGCCATTCATTCTTCTAGACAAAATATTTTCACAATTTCTCCCCCTACCAACACACACATACACATTCGCTCTCTTTCCCCCCACTCTCTCCCTTTCACTTGGTGTGTAAAAATGTGCTGCGTTTAATTTATTATCTACGCTTTTAAGCACAGTAACAGAAGCAAGAGCAGCAGCTGCTTGAGAATGGAGTCGAGTCGAGTCGAGTCGAGTCGGAGGCACTGATTTACACACACACACACAAAGCCATTGCAAGGAGTGGAGTGAAGTGAAGGGAAGGGAAGGGAAGATGGGTGAGGTTACACGCTGCTGATGTTGACGGTGGCTGTTGCGGTGTCACAGCCATTGCAAGTGAACGAAAACAAATTTACAACAAACCACGAGAAAAATGTGGCAACCCTGTTACAAATCCCACCCGCCCACCCACCCCCCACCCATTCAACCACCTCTGTTTTTCACTCACACCTCCCTTTAGACTAAAATGAATTTAAGTTGAAAAGTTGTGAACAATTTTTGGTGGGCAATGGTGGGAAGATGGATGGAGGTGTGAGTGATTGTGGGGTGGGCGGTGGTTGGTGGGGTTTGGGGTGTGGCAAAAGCTGCGTGTGGATTTCACTGATTTAATTGTTTGCCAGGCACCAGCAGCAGCAGTAAAAGAAGCAACCAGGATCAGAAGGAGCAGCAGCAGCAGCACATGCTTGAAATTTATCTTTTAAAAATAATGTATTAATTTTTGTGGCCAACCAACGTAGCCCCCCCAAAAGCATCCCCTTCAGCATCTCCTCACCCAGTAGCGCCTCCTACATCATTCTCCCCATCGTCCCATAAACTCATTTATGTAAAAAGCTTTTCGTCTGTATCTCTGTGTGTGTGTGTCTCTCGTTCTCTATCTGTGTGTGTTTTTCATTGCGGTAAATGAATTTACGCTTCGTCTCTGTCTTCCTCTTTGTGTATTTGTGTGTGTGTGTGAGTGGGTCGTTTTATGGTTGAATAGTTTGAAAACTGCGGGGGGTAAGCAGCAGCAGTAGCAGGTGAACCAGAAATATAAGCTTTTAATAGTGGCTAATATTTTTCATGCTACCAGGCAACCTTTTATCCCCTCGCCAACTATCTTCTCTCCCTACTCCCTCTCTCTCTCTCTCTCTCTCTCTCTCTCTCTCTCTCTCTCTCTCTCTGCCACTTCGTGTGTCTGTGTGTGTGAGTCTGTTTGTCTGTCGTTCACTTTCTCATTTCACTTTCGCCTGTTTGCACAATAATTTTCTATTAATTAAGCGCAAGAGGGTTTAATAAAATTAGCAAACACTTGCGGGCGGGCCATGTGGCAGACATTAAAAAATACTCACACACTTTTCCCTACACACAAACACACACTTACACACACACCACCACACAATGAGCCGTTGTCAGTTAATTAACAAACGAGCGAGAAGTACAAACACACACACAAACACATCTATGTATGTCTGTGTTTGCCTCGTCAGACGCTTTAATTTGATTTGCATTTTCTCCTCTTTTTGTGTATCTGTGTATGTTTGTTTCTGTGTATTTGTGTGTGTCCTGTATCTGCTGGCATTTTTAAGCAGCAGATGTCAGGTAGCTTCGCCTTTTCCCCCCTGTCCAATAACCGATTGAAATTGCCGTTTGTTGTCCTGGCTCTACCTACCTAGTTGGACGAACAAAAAGTATTGCCTACTTATGTGCGCTTCAATATAATTGAAGCCTTTCAAGTGGAAAAGCATAACCCCCCACCCCCCCCACCCAAACCCTTCACCCACACACACACACACACATAATACCCAGCTAACTTTTATGCTGGCAAAATTTATCAACCGATTTTCCTATACAATCAGAGATCATCAAAATTTGAATTTGAATTTAAATGAAATTTCATTGTTTTGCATTGTTCAACACATTTAGCAAGCTCAATGGCATATTGGAAGCCAAAGAGACAGCGAAAGGGACGAAGAGAGGGAGAGAGAGAGACAGCGTAGGCTTCTGTAACATTTTGATTAAAATTACAACAATCATCTAAAATCAATATAAAAATGTTCAATAGACACATTCACTTTAATTAAAAAATGTTTATCCAATAGTCTATTGATGAAAGTTTCGAGCTACAATTTAAAAACCATTGCATATCACTGGGGGCAATTGTTTCTTAAATAAATAATTTATGTTTAAACATTTCCGAAGTTCTCAACTATTCACTATGAATTGGCAATGTCTGTCTACATTTGCATTCACATACATATTTGTCTCTCTGTGTGTGTGTATTTATGAGTGTCAGTGCGTGCTGTGTGCATATGAAATTTCTCATAAATGATACTGATAATCGACCACAATGATGTTACACAGTGTTGATGTCCTGTGAGGGTCGAGACAGAGTAAAGTTGGACAAATGTTTGCCCAGCGATTTACCAATGTGCCACTTTCTATCACAACAACTGCAGCAGCAGCAGCAAAAACAACCTTAACAACAACAATTGGGGACAACAACAACAACAACAACAATGGCTTGACATGCAGAACAAAAGCAGAAACGTAACGGGACAGTTAACATGCTTGACTGGCAGCTGGTCATGGGCCTTGGTTCTCAGAATCTGCGCATTGCAGTAGTTATCGGAAATAGGTTAATCGATTTTTAAGCGGATAACTATCGGAAACTCATTCGATATGCACTGTTTCACATTTCCTCTCGGCATACACACACACCCTTTTTATGGAGGGTCCATCTGTCAGTCCGCCCGTCCGTCCGTCTGTCTGTCTGTCTGTCGGTCTGTCTTTCTGTCTGTGTGAATGTCGGGCTGTCTGCCTATCTGACTATCTGGTCTATCTCCTTTCGCATTATGTGTGGACGAGAGGCCAAGTGCGTTCGTTCGTTCGCTTAAAGGAGAAATTTTCTGGTCCAGCTGTGTGAGTGTGTGGTTGCCTGCTCTACTGCCTGCAGTGACCCCATGGGGCTCTGGCTCTCTGGCTGACTTCCCTGTCTCCGTTGCTTCTCTTCTGCTCCTCTTTTCCACAAATCTCCTCGTTCTTCTTCTGCTTCATCTTATCGGCGTTGTCATTTACAGCAGCAGCAGCAGCAGCAGCAACAGCAGCTGCATCTGGCCCACTCGTACTTTATGCGATTTTATTTTCATTTCACTTTACTTTGCGGTTGCCTGGAAATTTAATTTGTTGCTGCATACTTCGAGGCGACTTTGGGGCTCTCAGTGTCCTGCGGTTATCCTGCTGCTTCTCCTGCCGCTCACCTTCTTCTCATGCCTGCCATCTGTCGTCCTTCCTGAAACTGAAACTGAAATTAGATACGCACATTGCAATGCAATGTGAAATGTGAAATGTGCAATGTGCAACGTGCAATGGGGCAATGGCATGTCAATCGATCCACAGCTGGATAACTGAACCCAGACCCTATCATTAGATAGCCTCACCCTCGCCCCGACTTGGTTTCCACAGCAACCTTCAGTTGGCTATGTCACTGGCCTTTCATTCTCCAGCATATGGGATTACCTCTGAATGAATGTTCTATTTTGGAATTTGAGTGGCAAGTTGGTTGGAAGAAAATGCAATTGTCTATCGAAAATTTAGTATTTCACAGTAGAAGTTTAACAAATTTATCAAATTTAAATGAGATCAAAATATTATCAAAAAGCTAGTATAATGATCTTACATTCGAGAGCTTTCGAAACTGTTGTGAAATAGCACCGAGATTAAGGAAACGGATAGAACGGAGACAGATTTGTGAACGTTTTCATTTCCATTTGCTGTTCAATCCATTTCATTGGTTCAACATCTCTCTGCGGTTTTTATTGTTGTTTCATATTAAGCAAGGCTTTCGGAAATGGAAATCGTTATGGGGAAATGTGAAAATTTGTAATGGGAAGTGCGAATTGAAGCTCTTTGGATGCAATCAACCGGAAATACAAATGTCACGCACAACCGCAACAAAGAAAGTCAATTAGCAAAAAGTGAAGAGATATCATGCACAGAATAGCAAGAGATAAACAGAGAGAGAGAGGAAAATGAAGAACTAGAAATAACATGAAACAAATGCAGCAAAACAAAAAAACGACAATGAATTTAAATAGGAAAGATGACGAGCATATGAAAACATTTTGGAAAATAACACAACAAATATACAAAAGGAGAGAGAAAAGGAGTGGAAGCTAGAAAGAGGGACAGAGATGAGACCATTCAACTAGAAATGCTCAAATTACTTGAGCAATTTACAGCAAAATATAATTTAACTCAACATCAGTCGAAGAAAGCATTTAAAATTTTACAAGGCAAAAACTTTGCACGAAAAGAGAACTTTACACAACAAAATATTGAAAGACATTTCAATTTAAATTTACATAGAAGCTAAAAGGTAGAGCCTCTTCAGCCTCCTCCACCTTCTCCTCTCCAGCCCATCATCTAGCAATCCTGTGTGTGCCTTGTCGTTTAAATAAATGATTTTTCCTCAAGGAAGTGCAATTAAGCAAAATGCTTCATAAATTTTTTCTTACATAACTTTTATAACTTTTGACCCTGCCAAGTTTTTTTTTTCTGCTCGTACGCAAAACTAAACGAAGGACACAATTTGGCAAGACATGGGAAGGACGAAAAAACAGAGAACCCAGCCGAAAGAACGTGTTTATGAAAGAATAAGAAGACAGAAAAAGAGAAGCGACCAATTAGAAATGAATATTTCGTTTTTCATTTAGCAAGTATTTCACTTGCAATAAACTTATTTAAAAACAAAAAAGTTACAACTGCAAAAAAAGATAGGAATTAAATGTTGAAACCTACGAAAAGACAAGTCGAAAAGGAATTTGAAATCTAAATTTGAATACAGCCAAACTTATTGGATCTGGTTGGAGGCAAGGCATAAAATAGAAAACACTTTCGTTTCGATTAAGTGTTTGCCTTTAATCAATCTCCCCTTTCTCTCTCGCTAAAGAAAGTATCTGGCTGGACGAGGGATGGGTTAGTTTACCTGCAGCAAATTGAGTTGTTGTCAATGTCATGGAAATGTATCGACCTTTTTTCCTTGCCTATATTTTCCTCTTTCTTTTTTTCCTTTTTTTTTTTTTTGCTTTTGGTTGTTGTACTAACTAAATAACCATTAGCGTGGCAGGGTAGGGCAGGACGTTTTGGGTGATAGGGTTGGCTCCCAACCAATTGTAATCAAATTTAATTGGAGAGAACTAAGCCCAACCCTAAAGAATGTTTTGAAGTGGTAGAAGTAGTTTGCCCCTTACTCCTCTTCTCCCCCTTTTGTATGTGTGTGTGTGTGTGTTTGTTTATCATTTACGGCAAAAGCTTGTTAAGTTAATAGGAATAAAATGGAGGAGGAGAGAGAGAGCGGGTGAGAGGGTGTAAGAGAAGGTTCTTAATTTATTAATGATACTTACTTTGTCGTATATTTTCATTCTTGAAACGGACTATAACCCAACAACAAATTGGAGCACGTCTGTTGACGTTAATTTCTTCTTTTTCCGGTTTTCCACTCACTCACTCACTGACTTACACGCTTATTGTCCACCTTGCCTCTTACCCCTTAGCTTACTTCTTCTTCTTCTTCTTGGTTGCGGCAGCAGTTATCATTAAGTTAACATGTCATGTGAAGGGACAAACTTGCCCTATATACATATTTAGTTTGGTCATTAACATAATTTCAATAAGTTTTGGTTAATTACATTCAATTTTCCAAAATGAGCTTAAGAAAAACTTATCGATTGTAGACAATTTCATTGGCATCATCATCATCATCAACAACATTATGATGATAATCGTTATCGTCGATTTTTTGGACTGGTTTGCAACATGGCCACAAATGTCTTTGGCAGCTGGCGTCGCATAAATTTAACATGTTCCCTAGCTCTGCCTCCGCCCAACCCAAGCCAATCTCAGTTTTGCCTGGCTCTATATGTATATATATCTCTAACTCTTGTGCCATGCTGTGGCATTTGGCAAGTTATCGATAAACGATAGCCCCATGCAAAATGCAAACGTGTTAACAACGAGCACTTTGTGTTCGTCGTGTCGATGTGAGTGGCTCATGTGGTTTTCGGTTTTCTGTTTCTGTGCCCAGACTTCAGATTTTTGATTTATGCTCTCGCACTCTTCTTCCTTCTCTCTCTCTCTCTCTCTCTCTCTCTCTGTGTGTGTGTGTGTATGCATATTAATATGGCGTTAAAATATGATACCGAAATTTATGTGTGAAAAAGGTTGACCTAGGCTGCAACAGAAGCAGCAGCTGGCTTGGCCACGCTCGACCCTATATATTGGCCAGCAAGCAGCAAGCAGGCCAGATTTATGGCGTGAAATTTCGCAGCTAGCAACGATTGCAATTTATGGCCAAGCCGCACACATTTCGACGCAAAAAGCCAACCAAAAAAGAATATCCATAAAAAATTTATTCAAAGAAATTCTCGACTACAAAAAAAAAAATGTATACGTATTATATGAAAATTAGGAATTCTATATATTCCCTTTAACTATCGTAGATTTCTATATTTTTCGATAATATTAACCTTTTGTCCCTTTCTTGTTCGTCTTTTCCATTGTCCTTTGCAGCAGTCAGTTCGATGAAACCGAATCTGGACAGCACCAACTGCATCCTAGTCCAAGATGTCAAGTCGCAACCACACGATATACGCGGCGGCATCGCCGGCAAGGCCAATGACAAGCAACTGCTCGGTGGTTCGGCCGGTGGCGGATCCACCCACACAGCCTACCCCACCGAGGAATCGATACAGACGAGTACATCGGACCATGGTGGCGGCGGAGGAGGCGGCGGGATGTCATCTGGAGGTGGCGGTGTCGGCGGTGGTGCTTCTGGTGGTGCCACTGGAATACAACAGCAATTGCTGCTGCAGCAACAACAGCCGCATAGCATCAATCAACCGCTTACCCCATTGGATGCCACAAATACCCAATTGCAGGATCAATTGACCTACGGTGGACTGGGTGGCGGTGGCATGGCTGGTGTTGGTGGCATGGCCAATGGACAGCAACAGCATCATCATAACAATCTGCTACTACAGGGACAACAGGCTCTGCTGCCCCAACAGGGCTCCATGGGACTGGGCCAATGGCCGCAGGTAGTCGAACTAAAGGAATTCAATGAAATGTACCATGCCAATATACCGGCCTATCAGTTCTGGACACTCGAATTCCGTAATAAGCATCCGGCATTTATCCGTTTTAATTTCACCCTACCCTGGGGCGCTCATTTCGCAGTCTATTCGCGTCGCAATGTTGCTCCATCGGTTACTCAGCATGATTTCGTTGAGTTTATCAAAGGCGGACGATTGGATAGCCATCTGCGGCATCGTCGTAGCATGGCCAATGCCTCCACCTCATCAACATCTTCCACATCCACATCGACGTCGTCGTTGGCAAGCAATTTGATTGGAGTCCAGCAGGTGGTCCATGGGCGTCAGCTGTCGGCAGAGATTGAGGATCAACAGCAACTATTGCACCACCACGACCACGATGACGACGACATTGAGGATGAGGATGTTCTTGAGGATAACTCAGATGAGGATTTCGGCATGGCAGCTGCAGCTGCTGGCTCTGTGGAGTATTTCGATGTGGAAACGCCTCTGGATACGGCCAAACAGCATGTCCAACGTATGGGCAATTCTCCGGGCGCCACTTTGACGGCTTCGCTTCATCACAGTGGCCGTCATCATCGGCCAATGCATCGATTGACCAAGCGCTCTGCTGTGGATAATGGATTGCCTGCCCTCGATATGGACGCCATGACCGTGAATGTTTCGCTCTTGCAATATCTGGACACTGGCCTGTGGTTCATCTCTGTCTACAATGATGAACTGGTCGCCCATTCGGTTTCGTTACTAGCCGAGGAGGCCGAAGGTGTCAGCACCACTTGTCCCAATGATTGCTCTGGTCGTGGAAGCTGCTATCTGGGCAAATGCGATTGCATTGACGGCTATCAGGGTGTCGACTGCTCTAAGAGTAAGTAGCTACATATACCTTTATATATATAAAATTAGAACAAATGTCAGAGCAAAGAAAAGAGAAAGAAAAAACGAAAGAAAAACGAGCAAAACTGATTGTGAGCCCAAAAAAGAAAAAGTTGAGCTGTCAACATCACCTGGCTGCCTTTATTTTTGTTTGTTTTTCCCAACTTTTGCCACTTGAAGGCAACTCAAATCTCTCGCTCCGCCTTTCTTCAGGTCCCTAGAAAAACTCACAACTCCTGCGATTAGAGTGCAGTGGACAGTGGCACAGAACAAAGAAAATGTACAATTCAATGTCAACGAAATCTTAATCAAAATAAATAATCGATAAATCAGCCTTCGCCCCAAATTATTTGGTGCTGAGAAACAATTTTGAATAATTTTCCATTTGACTTTGTGCCACTGTGCTGATGGAGGGCATTTTTATTTATGCCCTCGCCCTTTTCGTACGTTGCTCGTTTTTTTTTTTGCTTCTCCTTCTTCCTTTCACTTTACATTTGCTCTGACACTTTTCAATACCAAATACCATTTTTCGGTTCTCATTTTCTCTCCTACTTTTTTGTTCTTTTCCTTTCTCTTTCTCTCTCTCTCTCCCTCTCCCTTTCTCTGTCTCCAACAGGCGTTTGTCCGGTCTTGTGCTCGGCGCATGGACACTATGGCGGCGGCGTTTGTCATTGTGAGGATGGCTGGAAGGGAGCCGAATGCGACATTCCTGTGGGCGAGTGCGAGGTGCCGAATTGCTCTAGCCATGGTCGTTGCATTGAGGGTGAATGCCGCTGTGAACGAGGCTGGAAGGGACCTTATTGTGACCAGCGTAAGTGTCAAACAGAAGAACCCCCCGAAAAAGAGAAAAAAAAGAAGATAGAAGAAAAACAAGACCAACCAACACAAAAAAAAAAAAGAAAACTGAACGGATGTCTGTGTGTGTGTGTGTGTGTGTGTGTGAAGTATGCTGACTTGGCATAAAAATGCTAAAATTATTTATTTGCCTTGTTTGCAATTTGGAGTTTAGTCTAGTTCAGACTTGGGCTTGGGCTTTTTGGCCATGGCTTTTTGGCTCAGGCAGCTCTCTGTTGACACTGGCCGATAAGGCCGCAAAAGAAAAAGAATTTCAAAAAAAATATAAAAATGAATGCCAAAATATTTCAGTTATTATACATACATATTCACACAAATGTATGTATGTGTATGTATACGTATTTGTGCCTCTTTGTCGTTTAGGTTTCTTACTTGGCCAAACTATTTATACATGGTCGAAACTTAAAATGTGCCAAATAAATACCCAGTTGGGTCCTTTGTCTTCAACTAGAGACAATAATTTTCAAATAAATATTAGATATTTTTGAGAATTTCGAAGAAAATTTTGCAGAACGATAAAAATTGAATGCAAATTGTATTAAGAACTGTTTCACGTATATTAATTACATTAATATTCATTAAATTTATGAAGACTTTTAGCCTAAGGCACAAGAATTTACTTCTTGAATGAGGCCCCAAAAAGTAGGCAATATTTTTGGTGGACATCTCTGTTCAAAGGAATTGAAAATTCCGCAAACAAATTTTACACAGTTTATTTTCTTCTTTGTTGAGGTAAAGTCGTTTAATAATTTTGTAGCCAACAAAATAAAGTGGTAGATGGAGGCATACAAGAGGAGCAAATGTGTGTCGAAGTGAGTGTGTGTGTGTGCGTGTAAAATATGCAACACACATGGCCTCACGCCCTTCTTGCTCTCTTTCGCTGTAAGAATTTTTATGCTTAATGTTGCTTTATGCCGCCTGAACCATCCCCTCCACCTCCGTCTCCAGGCAGGAGCAGGGGCAAAGGAGGCGACAGAAGGATCCCGAACCCTTGGCATACAAAATAAAGCGGCCAACAAACAGGGCAAACAAACAGAAATCGAATTTATATGTTGAGAGCATATTTCTCGTGCTGCCCTAAGAGAAAGAAAAAAAGTGAAACAAACAATGAAAAAAAAAAAGGAAACGAAACGAAACGAAAAGCTAGCACGATGAGCAAACGAAACAACAACACAACTGAAAGAAGGAAGAAAAAGACGAAAAAAAGAAGAAAAAAAAAATTGCAACAACTGCGCAAAATTACCAACTTGAACTAAACTGGAATTTCATTTTAATGACCACTTTTGTACGTGTCCAACATACTAATCATGTCATGTGTCAGTGTGTGTGTGTGTGTGTGTGTGTGTGTGTGTGTGTGTGTGTGTGTGTGTGTGTGTGTGTGTGTGTGTGTGTGTGTGTGTGTGTGTGTGTGTGTATGTGTGTATGTGTCGGTAGGAGTTGGTTTCGTGTCGGGCTTTTGTTTTGCTCCACCTACTCCACCTCGACCTGCAACCAACTCCTCTTACATCTTCCACACTTGCCACCCCCCCCAAACCGCCGCCTCTTCAACTGGGCGCAGCGTGTAAGTTGTAAGTTGTATGTATTGTGTTGTGTTGTGTTGAGTTGAGTTTTTTTTTCTCGTTCTTCTCTCTATGTTATACCCTGACAACTAACAACGTTTTGTATGCTTTCTATCTACCTCAACCCCAACCCCAACACCAACAACAACCCGAACCCGAACCATTCATTGTGTATAACCCTTGCCCCTTGCCGCCGCTAATGCTCTCACACTCTTGGCGGACGGATGCAGACGATTGCCTTGATCCATTATGCTCGGGCCATGGCACCTGTGTGGCTGGACAATGTTATTGCAAAGCCGGTTGGCAGGGCGAGGATTGCGGCACAATTGATCAGCAGGTGTATCAATGTCTGCCCGGTTGTTCGGAGCATGGCACCTATGACTTGGAAACGGGACAATGTGTATGCGAGCGTCATTGGACTGGACCAGATTGTTCACAAGGTAAGCCATTCAGTTTTGTAGCTTCTTCTTCTTGCTCTTGCTCCTTGTTTCATGCTATTTGTTTGTGTGTTACCTTTTGTTCATGCAATAAATGTTGCACACACCAATCTCTCTCTCTCCCTCTCTCTCTCTCTCTCTCTTTCCATCACATGCAAGATATATTTGCTGTCTCACTCTGTGTGGGCGTGAGTGCATAGAGCACAGATTGCATATGTTGTGTTTGTGTGTGTGTGGGGTTATGACAAACAAATCTGTTCAAGAAATGATAAATTAGACAAGCATTTTTGTTTCCTTTGTTAAAATAGCCCACAACAGCAAAAATGAGAAATCCATTCATCCATCTATCTAACTCTTTATCTTTTTTGGCCACCTTTTAGTTACTTGGCTATAAACAAAATCTTAGCCAAAATTCGTTAGCTTGAAAATTTAATTAAAGTCTAGTCAGTGGCAAAAGAAAGTTCCAAGCTAAATCTAGAATCATCTGTTCGATCTTTTAAAGCCTTATTCAGAGATGGAGGAACATTCTGCAGAGTTTTCTCTTGTAATAGATAATGAAGGCATATAGAATAATGGAATTATTTGAATCAAAAAAACCCTCCACATTGAGAAATTTCAATTGAATTCCATTCCAGAACACAAACATTAAATGATATTAATTTAAAAAATTCCTTAACCAGCTTCAGCATTCGTTTCCCCTGCTCCTGCTGGCCGTGTCAATCTCAATTTGTGATCTCAATTTGTGTGGTTTTTGTGTGTGCAGAAGAGCTTTATGACTCTGTACCAACTAAATGCAGTTAGATTTTACCTTATTTTCTTGGCTATATAATGATGTTTTATGGCCAAGCAGCGAAATTAGGTGGCCATAACCAGGCCGCTGGTATGGGCGGGTAACTTTGGGGGCATAAAGCCAAGCGAGAAATCCCAATTAAGCCAAAAAAAAAAAAAAAACGCACACACAAAAACAAAATCAACAAAAAAAAAAATTTTTTTTTTGCCCGATTACCCCGAACTACATGCAACAACAACAACAACGGAAACACGTTGAACATCAAAAACTGTGTGGTCCATAATCATTTTGTGGCTGATGGTCGAGACGGGGCAGGGGTGAAGGGGAAAACAGAGATAGGGTGTAGGGGGAATAAGAGGAGCCAATAAAACATGCAGCTTACGATTGAAGGAGGCCAAACGACACGGGACAAGGGACACAGGACACAGGACACGTTTGCTGGCACGCACGCCTAATTTGCTTAACTTTTTAGCACCACCAACACCAGCAGAGAGAAGAATGGGGGTGGGGGGAAAGAACAAAAGTGCGGGGCCACATACAGGATGAGGTAGAGGGTGAGAGAGAGAGACGTAAATGGGAGTGGCGGGATGTAATGAAGCAGAGCTTCATAAAAATTCATTATTTATTTAATACGCAGGAGCTGATGTTGCTGGCTGCTTGCTGGTGCTGGAGCTGAAGCTGAAGCTGGAACCGAAACCAGCTAGAGTCTGGAGCCTGGCAAAGCAAATAAAATAAATTTAAGAGAACAAAAGTCATGGCAAATGGCCCCCAATGTGGAGGGTACACCCATACACACACAACCATACACACATTTATACATACAATTCGCGGCCTCTGCGCCACGTAAATGTAACATTTATAATGTTGTTTTTATGGTTGCCATTGCCACCAGCCATTTTACAGCTTCAGCTACAGTTACTGGCACTCAGCAAGCAGCAGCTCTCAGTTCTCATTTCCACTTTCCATTCCCATTCCCATTCCCATGCCCCATGCCCATTCCCCATTCGCATTCGCTTTCTCGTTTGCCATTTCACTCTCTCTCTCTCTATCGCTTTCTCACTTTGTTCTTCTTGTGCTTCGGTTCGTTTGGCATTGCTTTAATGAATTTAAACTTGCCCGCGCATATGGAGCGGAATACATATATAGCAAACATTATAATAATAATAATAATAACAACTACAACTACTACTCTTAATAATAATAATAATAATCCTAAACTTGTTCTCTTTTTCTTTTGTTTTCTGCCTTCTCTCTTTCATTCTTTTTTCACAGCTGTTTGCAGTTTGGATTGCGGCCGCAATGGCGTCTGCGAGTCGGGCAAATGCCGTTGCAATACTGGATGGACAGGCAATCTATGCGATCAGTTGCCCTGCGATGTCCGCTGTTCGGGGCATGGCCAATGCAAGAATGGCACATGTGTTTGCTCTCAAGGCTGGAATGGACGACATTGTACACTGCGTAAGTAGTTCCCTCGCATACACCCACTCTGAACCCATAAAAGTAGGCAACAAAAACTGAAAGTAAGCTTTTAGGAGGCAATCAGTTGGTTTAGATGACAAGTAAACTACTTATCACCGACCAGTAGAGTGTGAAAATGAGTTACTTTAGTTACCTTAAAACCTTAAATCTAAATAGTTTTGTGTTTTGTTGTTAGATCTGTTTTCTGTTCTGGCAAATGGAATTGGAAAACTTTTTGCATTTGCTATCCGATTCGAATCGTTTCGTTACGATTTGCTCATCATTCATTCAATGTCATTGCCTTGACCTGACCTCATGATGGTCGCCGTTAGCGGGATGTCTTTCCTTTCCGTTCGATTTCGGTCAACACAAGCAGATTTAATGCTTTATTTTATGTAATTGTTGTTGTTGTTACTGACCACAATCGATTAGCAGTCACAGTTTCATTTTATGCACCACATAACCGCAGCGATGTCGCAACATTGCAGCTCTCTTTACCGATCCCCCCACCATTTGGCTCCCCTCTCTCTCTACTTTTCGTCTATCCGGTGGGTTTATTTCGCAAAGGAGCAAAAGTCATTGGCTGTGGCTGTCGTGATTTTTATCAATATTTTTGCCATTGCACCAAAAAACCGGGAAAAAAGTATTTTGTACATGTTTATGCCAAACTTGCAAACGTTACACCGCCCACTGCGCCTGCCAGCCTGCTCCCTCCCCTTCTCAGACCATTCCAGGGGGAAGGGAGTTTTGTACAGAAGTAGCACTGCGTTTGACAGTTTTGCCGCCATGACTTAACCATGTTGTTTGCTGCGGTTTATCCTTCGTTCTTTTCACTCTTGTTCCCTTCCCGTTGTTGAGGGTTTTTCCAACTGTCAATTGAGAAGTTGCAGGCCGGGAATTTGGGATTTGCTAAAAGAAGCGCCAGAGAGGAGGGGAGTGGGATGGGGTGGAGTAAAAAGGGGGCTAGTGGCAATGCCAGTGCAGCATGATAAGTAGCTATCGATTGACAGTGATTAAAACTTTAAAAGCAAACAGTCAAGTTACAAAAACATTCAACAACAACAAGAACAACTACGACAAAAAAGGAACCATGATGATGACGACGACGACGACGACGACGACTACGACGACATCGTGAGGCGCCCCCTAACAGCCGGGTGTGTGAGTATTCCTGTAATGATATTACATATAGCTAAAAACTTCCAACTGTCTCTGTCTACCGTCGCACGTTCCACGCTTCACTCTGCCAACATCTACTACATCGTTTGTTTGTTTCTCTTACCATGTAGCATGTGTGTGTGTGTGTGTGTGTATTACATTTCGTTGACGTGTGCAAAACCAATAAAACTTCCGACGTCAATTCAGAAACTCCCCAACTCCCTCCCTGACAAAAAAAAAAACACACTGAACCGCTCTGAATCGATTCAAGTGTTGCAGCAGCAGCTCTTCGGGTGTTTTTCGACGTGCCAGTCACGCTTGCACAGACCGAAAGTGCCACCCAATATACATATACACCGCACTTCCCCCCCCTTCACTGTCCCACTCACTGTTATACACACAGGACTCATGGCAGGAAGCGGGACTAATACATGCATAAAGGTTCCCCCTATATACACACCCGACCCCAGCCGAATGGCACCTAGAGTGCCCCCCAATTCGCTTTTGGTGTCTGTATTTGAATGTATTTTTAGAAAGTACTTAACGACTTTGTGTTGTGCCTCTATTGAGGGACTGACTAGCTGACTGACTGACTAACCGATGGTTAGGTAATCTCAAGGCATATTAGTTAAAGAGAGAATAAACCATATTAATTGTGCATCTCCTTTGATTTTCCATTGAGCAATTCATTTGAGATTACTCTACATACTAATAATTAGGATTTGGTTATGCAAAGCAATTCAGAAACTTAACTTAGTTGATTTGTGTTTTAGGGACTTAGGAAGTGATTTTGATAAACAGAAGTTAAATGAAACACGAAGGTATGCAAAAGTTATTTGCTTTAAAACCGTAAAATTTCATCGTAAACCCTAAATGCTATGGGGCTAAGAGTATCGACAAGTCGTTCTGCTTAGTTTTTTCTTTGCTTTTTTATATTTGCTGCCATATTGACATATGCGACGCATACAATGCGGTAAAGTTTATTGAATTCGAACAGAGATTTGTAACAAATTACGCGCTTTGGCCGGGCTATAGATAACTTTTCCTCTCTCCCTCTCGCCCTCTCTCCCTCGTCTCTCTTTATTTTCCTTTTTTTTATGGCCCTGACACAAAGAGGAGGACCAGGAGGTGCCATCTAATGTTAAGTCTAGCACCAGGAGCAAAGCGCAGCCATTGACACTAGACTTATACATATTTTATGCCATAGTTTCGTTTAGTTTGTTCTATTTTTTGTTCCCCATTCTCCATTCTTTCTTTTTTTTTTCGTCCTCTCTATTGAAATCTCGCGCCAGCGTCGTTTTCAAATATTTACAGTGTTTTTTTGTTGCTTAGGTCGTTAGGCAGATGATGATGATGATGATGATGGGCGTCCAGAAAGGGAAGGGGGGGACACAAAGGCAACCAAGTTTGATTTTTATTATATGCCAGAGATAGTAAAATATTGTGCTGTAGATTACAATGTAATTTTTTTTTGAGTTGTCCCCAACTAAATTATTAGTTATTCAAAAAACATGTCACCAAAAAATGAGAAAGCTGAGATAAGTGCTTGTTAAATTTTATCCCTGATCCATGCATGTAGTTGTGGCAATTCGTGACTAGAACACAAACTAATTTTAATTACCCATTCATCATGGAAAATAATTTGCAACAATTAATCTAGAGTTCAAATAATAAACAGAATAATTCAAAACGAAATATTACAATTTTCGAGAATTTGTAGCGAAGTTCTCATTGATTCGAAACGAAATGATTAAAAAAAAGGTTTTATATAAAGGAAACTTAACTATCGATTCTTTTTCAAACACTTTTTGGTTACAATTCTTTTTTCAATGACAAAAGTAAATGTGTTTGAAAGAAAAAAATCCATTGCCTTCTTATTGGGGCTTATGCATAGAACTTGGAGCATGGCTTGGTTGGTTGTCATTCTTATAACTCGGTGATGGGGTGGGTAGCCACCCTAGATGGTAAGTGGAAGGTTGTCATCTGATCGGAGTTGTTTGTCGTTCAATATTTGCAACAACACTTGATGTTATTGCCAATATACACACACACACGCACACAGCTACATATACCTTGGCACACTCACGCAGTTGGCACTTTCCACATCTTCTTCTTCGTGACTCTGGCCCCTTTTTTGCTCCTTGTGACGTTCTTGTCTGCGTCGTCTTCGTCGTCATCGTCGTCGTCGTAAACAGGAAGGCCGTAACAAGCAAGGAAGTCATTTTATGCGCCGCAAACTTTTCAAAACATACCGGAAGTTGAGTTAGCAGCGGCAGCGGCAGCGGCAGCAGGCAACATCTCGAGGTTACCCCATTTTTGCAAATGACACATGTCAAGTGGCATTAACTTGGCCTCGCTGAGTGTGTGTGTGTGTATGTGTGTGTGTGTGTGTGTGGGGACAAACAAATAAAGTTACGTTTCGTTGAGCTTTTACTGTTTTGCAGAGATAGAATAAGTGGGTAGGGGAAAGAGATGCGAAACATAAACGTAAACATCAACATTATTTTTATATAGGGCACGAAGGTACTTTTACCCTCTCTCCCACACTCTCTCTTTCATTCTCTCTGAGTTTGTAGCTATTTCTCAGTTTATATCTAAAGTGTCATCAACTGAATAATCCAAGAAGTTTACTTTTAATTACATACAAATTTACATATTTTAGTATTTACCCATCACATCATCTCAAGCATTTCCCCACTCTCTCTTCCACACTCTGTTTCTCATTCTCTCTCCCTCCCTTTGTGTTCCCCTGTAGCTGGCTGCGAGAATGGCTGCTCACGTCATGGCCAATGCACCTTGGAGAATGGCGAATATCGTTGCGATTGTATTGAAGGTTGGGCTGGCAGCGATTGTTCCATAGCCTTGGAATTGAATTGCAAGGACAACATTGACAATGATGGCGGTAAGTAATGACTTAAGGGTTTTCCTTTAAGCCACTTGGATTATATTGCTCATCTGGGCCCTCTGTCGATCACTCACTCACTCATCTCTCGTTTGGTTTGTTCAGATGGAATGACCGATTGCTCGGACAGTGAGTGCTGCTCCCATCCAGCCTGCTCTGAGCATATCATGTGCCTATCATCCAATGATCCTGTTGAGGTTCTGCTAAGAAAACAACCGCCATCGGTGACCGCTTCCTTCTATCAGCGTGTAAAATTCCTTATCGAAGAGAATTCCGTGCAATCGTACGCTCACATGGATGAGTACAGTGAGAAGTAAGTGCATTCTTCTTCATATATATAATGCTTTCTATTCCATATATATATATATATACATATATACACCTCTATATATATATACAAAAACTATATACATGCATATATAGTGTGTATACCCACATACCACCATATAGATAATACCTAATTTTAGTGCGCAGTTTAGGTCGACAAGTGAAAATATCAAGCATAAAACTTATGGAAAAGGCTTTACATTTGAGCAATGATACATATATCTAAAAAAAAAAAACAAGAAAACTCATATATATTATATATATAAATACGTAACTTTTCATTTTCGATACTTCGTTTGGTTATTTCGAGTTTTGTTTTCCATCTATTGTTGTACCTTCTCATCAGTTTTCATTTCATTTGAGTTGGAGATATTGGAAAAAAAAGAAAACAAAAAAACGAAAACGAAAACAAAATATATATATAAAAACAAATGAAACGGTGTTATAGCGTATATAATATACTATTTCAACTTTATATATATACCTCATATTATATATAACTTATTTGTACATTATGTATGCACCAACAATAACAATAACAAACCGAAAAACAAAACAAAAACAACATGAGAAATGTTGAATTTCCGTCAATTTTTTGATTGCTTTTGATTTGCTCTCTGTGGGTGCAATAATAACAATAATGAAGAGAAAAAGCTCAACATTTTCTATATGTATGCCATAGAATACAAGATTATATATCTATATGCAAATATATATATATCACTCTATGTGTATATATATATATATATATCAATACATATATATATGCTTGCTTTATACATACATCAATAGAAAACCAATGAAAAAAGCAAAGTAATTCATTTTCATTTTTCGTATGATTTCATCTCTATATATTTATATATTTGTGAATTGTTTCTATATATATATAAACGTATAATTTTTCGAATTTCAACTTGAAACACAATCCAAAAAAAAAAAGAAAAAATTAAAAAACCATAAGAAAAAAAGTCTCAAAAAAGAAAAAAAAAATAAATCAAAGCTTTACCCAAATCACATTTCCCACAATCCCTTACGCCTCTCTCCCCTCAATGAGTCTATCATTTATGCGTTGGACCAAAAAAAAAAAAAAAAAAGAAAAAAATAAAAAAAAATAAAAGAAAATCAAGAAAAAAACAAGAGAAAACTCTATATATATATACCTCAGTTTCTTTCTTTCTTCTTATCTGTTGTTGTTTCCATTACTTCTTTACTTTCTTTCTTTCTTTCTTTTCCTTTAAGTTCCAAAAAAAGAAACAAAAAAAATCAAATCAAAAAAAAAAAAGAATTCAACCATGTAAGAAAAACAATCTGTAAAACGTTCTTAGTTTGAGCTTTTTCTTTTCTTGCCTTGAGAGGGTTAACTTTAAGCTACAAAAAAGAAAGACCAGAAACAAGTGCCAAAAGAAAATTCTTAAAAAAAAAATGTTTTTCAAAATTTTTTCGTTTTCTTGTTTTAATTGTATTATTCCTATATCTCTCTCTCTCTCTCTCTCTATTACTCTCCACCCTCTTATTCTATCTCTCTCTCTCTCTCTCTACGTATGTATTTTTGGGTTCTTAATCATATGATTTATTTCCCCTTTTATTTCTCAAATTCATTCTCTAATCAAAAAAAAAAAAAAAAAAGAAAAAATTAAATGAAATCCAAAGCTAAAATAATGATAGCACTTCATTGAGTATGTGTGTTGTCTAGTGTTAAACCTCCTTGTGTTTGTCTTACCCTACAAAAAACAAAAAAAATATATAAAAATAATAAAAACAAAAAAAAAACATATCAACTATCAAATATTAAAATCAACGAATATATATCGCAAATAAGTTTATATCAAAATTGATCACAAATCAATGATCAATGATCAGGCCAAAAGCTGATGATACAAACCAGGTACCAGGTCCTCCGCCTTCGTCGTCCTTAAATCTCTTATATTAAACTATATATATAAGTTTAAGTTATCAGAAACACAAACAAAAACTTCTTTAGTTCATTATTTATTACACTAGGCAACAAAACAAAAACGAAACTCATGTCAACAATTTCGAAATCGAATTATTTTGATTTCTTATTTTGTTTAATCTTGTTTTCAAATTCCTTCGAAAATAGACTTAATAAAAGTGAAAGAAGGACATTTTAGTTCAATTTTAATTTCATAACAATTTGTCAAGGTGAGTTTCCAAATCGAAAACTTTTGTTGCCTAGTGTAAGTGTAAGTTTAATTATTTTCGACGGTTTTAGTTTGTCTTTTTTATGTTTTTGTTTGTTGGTTGACTAGTGCCAAATTCTTGTGCAATGTGAGCAAATTTTATCCCTAATTTGCTTTTGTTGTTTGGTTAATTATTAATTATCTCTCTATTTGTTTAAATTCTATTACAATGAAATATTGCCAGATATAAAGATAGTCAACTTTTTTGTTGTTGTGTTCTTTGAGTAAGGCTAAGCAAAAAGAAAAAAAAAACAAAACAAATTATTGATTCGGTTTTTGTTTCGGTGCTATCTCTTGCTCTTTTCTCTCTTTCTCTCTATAAATATATATATATATATATATTTCTCTCTTTGTTTCTCTTTTTAATTTTTTGATTTACTGTGTGTGTCGAAATTGTATTCTTTTTTCTTTAACCAAAACTAACAAATACTAAAAATGAATAAGAAAGAGTTGTATTATAAATTATAACCCATCTACGAACCCGCCCACCTTATTACTCACTTATCAATCACTTGTCAGGATGTCTTCCAAAAACAGAAATGCGTTCAAAAAGTGTGTTTGTCAAATGTGTTTTTTAGTTTCATTTTTCGCTTCAGTTCAAAATTTTGAAATGTACTTTCCAATAAACTAATGCAAAAAACAAAAAAAAAAAAAAGTCTTAGGTATGCAAAAGTAAGAATGCAAATGCAAAAAATATGATGAAAAATGATGATGAGAAGAACTTGAACAAACAAAAAAATTAAAAAAAAAACAAAACAAAACAAAAGTTTGATTAATTCGTTAACGAAAAGCATTTTTGTCTTTTTTAATTTTCTTTTTTATTGTCCTGTCAAATTAATTGTGTACTGTCCTACTCTGTTGCTGTGGCTCGATACCTTCATGTTGTGTGCTAAAACTCAAAAAAAAAAAAAAATCTAAAAAATATAACTTAAAAAATCAAAAAAAAAAAAAAAAACAATGAAAATCCTACGTTTCAACTTGTGAACTTTAGTCTCTTCTGGAGCTCGTTCACACCTTGGTAAGTGGAAACAACTACAAACAAACAAAAAAAATACAAAAAAAAAAGGCAAAACAGGCGTTTAGATGTTTTTTTTTCTAATTATTATTTTTAATATTATTTCGTGCATCAAGTTTTTAAATAGAACATTCTATTCAATCAAGCATCATCCAAATTCCAGAAAACTTTCTCATACAGTCACATCCTCGAACACACACACAGACACACTCACACACATACAAACACAAAGAACGAGCCAAATTGATTTCTCCTCGTTTCCTCTTTTTTCGTTTTTTGGTTCAATATAAGTTCAATATTTATTCCATCGTCCACTTTCAAGTCAAGTTGATAACATTTTCCATTCAAATTGATATAGTCATCACCTGCCCTAAAAACAAACTCATACACACACACACACACACCCACACACAGTGGAAAAAAGAAATCATTCATGTAAATAATTGATTGCAAATAATTCAACAACTTTTCGTTGTTTTTTTTCCCGCATTTGATTTCCTCACATTTGTTGTTCATATAAATTTTTTTGTTTTTCTTTTGTTTTTTTTTGAACATTTTAGTTGGCGAAAAAAAAAATAAAAACAACAAAAGAAAACAACATATGAAAAGTTTAAAGAGGAAAAATTATATTATGAAAATAATCAACTCTCTATATACTACTACTACTACATGTATCTTTGTATGTGTTATGTGTACGTGTCTATGTGTATTTAGTTGGTTTTTTTCCATTTTCATTTTGTTTTCGTCTTTTTTTGTACGGTGTGTTTCCTTCTTCTTCTACATTTTTTGTTTATGTTTTAGTTTCTGTTTAACAAATATTAACATTTATACTAACAGTAAACAAACATCAAGCAAAAATTCACAATAAAAGTCACCAAATTTGGTTTTTGTTTTTCTTTCTGTCTGTTTTATTGTTTGATTTGAATACCCTGTACCTAGTTAGTATAGAAGGCAATCCATTAGAATAAATTAAATTAAATGTGTCTGCAGTTGGCAAGTGAATTTGGCTCTCTGAAGGAAACATTTCACACAATTCTAAAGTTGGACTTTGGTAGTCCTATATACATATATATAGTTTAACTAATCCGAGTCGTGTTCTCCCAGTTACATCTTGGTACAGAGTATTGCAAAAGTCGGCTCTCTGACTTGGCTTATGAAAGTATTTTCCTCTTTCTTTGGCATGTGTCGTTTCTTCTACATTTGATTATTAATTTTGTTTTTACTCTCAACAACAAAAAAGTTTTCTCACTCATCTCATAATTAATTTATAATCATCCAACAAAAGTTCCGACTCTCTGTCTCTCTCTCTCTCTCTCTCTCTCTCGATCTCTCACTCTTTATATCAATCTGTCTGTCTTACCCTCATTTTCAGTTTAGTCATTTTTACTTTTGCTTTTTATCAAAAACCAAAAAAAATAAATATAAATCTATATATATCCACATCCTTTTTTTTTCTTTTATCTATATATAAAACAAAAATATAAATAGTCTATAAAAAAAAAACAAGCAATGGAAAATGTCACTGAAAAACCAGTCAGCAAGTCCTGGTTGTTTCATCTACTATTTAGGTTTTCTTTTTAGAAAAAAAAAAATGTCTTAACTCTTAAGCCAGAAACGAAAGAAAATCGCAAAAAAAAAAACAACTAGAAAAAAAGAAAGTATATAAAACAAGTTAAAAAAATATAAAAATAAATTTCCCACTGATATATATTCAATAATATATATCTATATCCCTATATGTTATTACCCAAAAATTCCCAAACCAAAATATACTGCAATCCGCCAATAACCACTCGTTTCCTCCCTTCCCCTACCTCTCACGTCTCCCATCCTTCATCCGTCTCTCTCTCTCTCAACATCCACGCCTATCCCAAACGTATCCCTAAGTGTCCTCAATGTCCTATTTGTCTGCGTCTAAGCCATTTGTTTATATGTTTTCCAAATACCACAAAAAATCTCACACACCACACAAAAAACATTTAACACGAAAAAAAAAGATTAAATTGACAACAGAAAAGCAAAAAAAAAAAAAAATACAAAAAAAGAGAACGAAATCAAAAAATTTTCTATAAACCACAATTCAGAATGCAAATTATTTTTGACAATCTTTTTTTCGTTTTCTTTTGAAGTATTTTTTTTACCATTTTTCTTTTTCTGATTTTAGTTTTTGTTACTATTGTTTTTTGTTATTTGTTTTATTTGATTTTAATTAACTCTAAAAAAGGAAAAAAAAGAAAAGCAAGAAAATGTTTAAAACAACGAAAGCGAAAGTAAAAATGTGATATTTTTCATGGTTGGCAGGTTCATAATGATAATTTTTAAAACGAATTGCATACATCTGACTAGGCAAAGAGCTTATTTTAATAACATGTACATATAAAATAAATTTCTAGGAATCATTTTACCTTAGTGACTGATTAAACCGCTTTAGACAAAAAGTAAACTAGTTTTATTAAAAGAAAAAACGGTAGATATGACGTCACTCATAAGTTAACAGGTGTTGACTCATACTCGTTAGCTTAACTCGCTTGTTTAACTCGCTAGTTTAACTCGTAAGCTAATGTAATCAAGCAAAAGTGTTAAAAAAATTAAACAGAAAAGTCAGTAAAAGATTTAAAAGCTCCATATGCTAATCGTTATTCGTTGCTATTACTCGCTGCGTCTATTCGTTGCTAGAACTCGTTAAAGAAATAATCGCTATATGTATTACTGGTTAGCGTAACATACTTTTTTCTGCTAATTCTATTGGTAGGCAAAAAGTAAAAGAAAAGTCCGTGCTATAAATGGAAAACTAATGTATATATGTATATACACTTTTGATCTGTGTAGAGTTTTTAAAATGTTGTTTGGATATATTTGATTTATCTCAGGGTCTTAACTTAAACATTAAGATTCAACAAACTAATGAATTGTCTGTATAGTGACTACTTATAACTACTTATAACCACATATATCTCTACATATTTGTCTATATATAATTCTTTATTGCAGCTACTGCAAATGTATTATTATTATATGAGCTGTATTTGTCCTTGTTTTATGCTTAAGAGGTGCCGTGTGGTGTCTCTTTGGGCACGTGGGGTTGGCGGCTGTTTTGGGGGGCAAAAGGGCTTAGATGACACCATAACCATAATCGCTGCTCACCAGCATCCCCAATGGCGACCGAGAACGGCAACAGCACCGCAACGCAATTATATGGCAAAGGAGAAATCACAATTTCGTTGATGCCATGGAAACTGGGTGATGTTGCGCCAGTTGTTCTCCTCGTTGTCCTTGTCGTCATCGTCATCGTCGTTTGATAAAAGCGAAATCCTAAGTAAACGCCACGATACTGCGATTGTGAGACAACGTTTTGCCTTTGTCTCCTCTTTGTTGTTGTTATTTCTTTTTTTTCTATCTGTATATATATATACGTATATATTTTGTCCCCTTTTCTTTTGCCTCTCTCTCTCTCTCTCGGTCTGTGTGTGCCTCGTTTGCTTTTGTAGTCGGCAAGTGGCAACCTTCCATTGAAAACTTGCAATGCAAAAATTGTTAACAATAGAATCCAACAAGGAGTTGGGCATGAAGTTGAGGGGTTTGGGTGGAGAGGGTTGGGGCCAAAGCCAAAGAAGCCCAAGCTGAAGGGAACCGACCCAAAGTTAGCTACAACAATAACGTTGACTAAAAATTAAACAATAAACAATGGCGGCGACTATAGATTACTTCCTGTTTTTGGCTTCCACATTTTCTGTCGCTCCACATCATCCATTCTCTCTCTCTCTCTTATTATGTCTACCGCTCTATCTCTGTGTGCCTTTAGGACAGCACTCTTTTGTCTGGCAAGAATCCTGTCCGTACTTTTTTCTTTCTTGAATATTTTTTCTCGTTGTTGTCCTGGCCTGGCAACTGGCTGTGTGGTTAGGTGTGGTTAGTTACCCGTTAAGTGGTTGCCTTTTTTTTACTCTCCTTCTCCTCGCATAGTATATTTGTCTGTTTTCTTTTTGCGTCTGGATATTGTCCTTGACTTAACCGATTAATGTTTCCTCGCCGAGCTCCCGCCTTAATGTCAAGTACATTTTTTCCGTTCATTTGAATGGAGTTGCTTAACACAAAAAAAAGGCCATTTTAATATGTTGATAAATAAGATTTTCAGATTTTGTAGAACAATGTTTGCTGGATCTTTGATCCCTTTTTCTTTGCTTAAGTTTTCACCCAAGTTCGATTAAGGTCTTACAGAAATGTCCTTCCCTGACTTTTCCATCAGAGCTACATCTACCTAGATCAATATGCAACCATTATCCAACACTGTGTGATTTAAACTTAAATATCATTTGGCAACACTTTTAAAGTGTCTATAGGTAAAAAGCAAAAGTCGTTTGCTATGGCTAAAAACTGCAAACGATTTTTTTTCGATAAACAAACAAGAAAAAGATTGCCATAACGTGATAGTTTTTGCCCCACTCCACTGTAGGCAATAAGGACTAACATGCATTATAGAGCACAGTCCAACACTGGATTTCTGCCTCTATCTCTCTCTCTCTTTCACTCTAATGTAAACTTCAAACTGAAATGCCAAAACCCGGCGAGAAATTCGCGGAATTTATGCTGCAGTTGCAGGAAAAACTTACAAAAAAATAGTGTAGCAAAAAAAAACACAAAAATAAAAAAAAGCGAAAACCGGAGCACCTAAAAATGAAAAAGAAACATGCCGACGAGTCAAAGGAAACATTGGGGGCTATACACAGCAAATAAGAGAGAGAGAGAGAGAAAGATATGTGTATATGTGTGTGTGTGGCACGTAAAAATGATAATGGAAAGGGAACTGCAGAGTGGATTTAAAGGAGGAGCAGGAACTACATATGTATGTGAAGCCATATCTGTTTTTTTTTTTTTTTGCAGTTATAGTCTGCGGTCGTCGAGGACGACGGACGACGGCTTTCTCTTTGGCTCTAGATCCTGCCAGACCTAACTACACACACACACACACGATGTCCATCTAAATGTTTGTGTGTGTGTGTGTGTGCACTCAATATAATTTAATATTTTTCGATAGCAACAACGGCAGCTGAAAGTAATTACTTTTATGTGAGATTAGATAGTTATATTTATGTGCATGGGCCAGAGCGAGAGGGCGCTAATTCGACATCAGCACAAAATTTGTAATGGCCTGTGGCGATATATATATATATATATATTTATATATACCTGTGTATGTATATATATCTAAATGTATATAGCTATTCTTGTTGCTGCTGTTGTTGTTTTGTCAGTTGCATTCAAAAGTTTTGAGTTGTTGTTGCGTTTCGTTTCGTTTTGATTCGGTCCAGTTCGGTATGCTTTAGAGCCATGTCCTAGCCTCGTTCGTTCTTATAATGGCTTCATATACAGAGAAATGAAACTATAAAATGTATAAGCTCCTGCTACAGTTTTCCCACCAGCTTTTCCACCAGTTTTCCCCACTTAGTTGCCATTGTTGTTGTTTTTGTGGAGGTTGGGCGGGCTTGTGCAATGGCTTTGGCGATTTGTTAGTTGCATGTTGCCATTGCGGTAAACTTGATGAAAACTGTATTCATTGTGGCAAAAATATAGCGCAGAGAATAGGTTGCCATTTTATCGCGAATGATTGTGCACGGAAATGGAGGAAACACTGCAAATGCCGAAACATTAGTGACCAGAAACTGCATCATAAAGGTGATGAAACCGAAAAAGAGGGGTTAGAGGTTATTCCTCTTTTTGGATACTCTCTAATTGATCTCTTGCTGATCGCAGGTGTCCAACTTTGGAGTTGGGAAATGGGGGAACAAGACAACATAATCCTTATGCAAAATATCTGCCTGAATTTGGCAATCTGAAATGGAAAATGCGCACAGCATCGAAAAACTAAGCCATCTAATCTCTCAAAAAAAGAAAAACGGAAAATTGTAGCAAACTAAATGGAGAAATGTTTGATGGAGCCAATGAATGGCATTTTATGCAGGTGCTTGATATTTACTTACCCACCGTTTCGTCCTGTCTCCATTAGAGAGAAAGGGACAAAGAGATGGCCACCTACAACAAGCAACCTGTTCTCCCTAGTTAAAGCGACGACACACGGTGGTATGGCATTTACATATCGTCTCTATCTTGGACTTATGCCAGTCAGTCTGGCTGTCTGACAGTCAGTCGGGATGTCGGTCGCCTTCACCTCCTTATCAAAGGCAACCTCCCTTCATTTTTTTTTCCTTGTGTTCTGCAGCTTTTATGCAAATTTACAAAGTGCAAATTACACGCTACTAAAGGTTTTCTTTTCTTTTTTTTTTTTGCTCATTCTTTGGCTTTCTCTCGCTCCTATCGGACGATGTGCTTTGTGTGTGTGTGTGTGTGTGTGTGTGTATGTGTGAGTGTTGGTAAATGGCAAACTTAAAAATTCTATTCAAACTTTTCTATACATGAAAACTGGCACTGGAACTGGAACTGGTGTGGGTTTTGGTCCTGGTCCTGTCCTATGTCGTGACAGTATTAGTAGAAGTAGTAGTAACCCATTTACTCAACTCCTTTTTATCTTTCTACCAACTCTCTGCTCCCGCTTAGCCTTGCAGCTTCTACTAAGCTCATTTCAGCCTGCAGCTGCTATTTATTTATTATGTGACGTTGTCAATGGGGCACAATGGGATTTTATATCACTTTCGTGGTGGAAAGTCCATTAAGTCATCAGGTAAAGTAGAGGTAGACTAAGCAGATCCTTTATGTGACAAACGATCATACGTGAAAAGGATCACAATTTGATTGTCCTGCAATGTAGATCTGATCGTTTCGTCATATACAACATATTTAAACTTTACCTCTGCAGAACTCTAAAGCCGTTTGAGTTATATCGTTATTTTTATATAGTGCGTTTTTTTTTAAGCTCATTGTGCCATATCTTTTATCGGAACTCTCTCTCGTCTTTATGTGGCGGCGTTTTCTTCTTTTCTTTGCACGCCAGTAATGAAAAAGGCACGAAACGGAGAGAGAGAGAGAGAGAGAGCGAGTGAGTAAGGGGTAAAGGGAAGAGATGCAAAAAAGAAAATGGCGAAAAGTGCAGGAAACATTTCATCAGACACACACACACACACACACGCCATTCTCCTCCAGTAGAGCCACTCTCTCCCTCTCTCTCTCGCACTCTCATACTCTTGCCTTTCGCTACATAAAGCACATTTATCGTGGTTACAAAAGCGTAAAAGAAAAGTGTGGCGTCTCCGACGTCGTCGTCGTCGTCGTCGTTGCTGAAAAATGTTTCAAAAACTGTTTCAGGCTAAATGAACATAAAGCTCCTATGCCACTTTCCCTCACCCCTCCCTATGCTGTGTGTGTGGGGTGACTGTGTGTGTGTGTGTGTGTGCCTTTGCCCTTATGGCCTGCAGGTTTTGGCTTTGTTTTTTGTTGGGGCATCTTTCTTTCAGGCGCATTGCATCGTCGTGGGCGTCATGAAAATAAAGCCAAATTAAAATTATATCCTCTTTCTTCCTTTTTTTTCTCGTCCTTTCTTATTTTTTTTTTTGTTCTCTGTCGAAACAACAAGAAGAAGACAGACGGGGTAGGGGTAAGGTGGTGGGCCAAGTGCAGAATGATGTCGGGCTGGGTGTCCTTTTGTATGCACAAAAGTCAACTAAGTCGTGCTCAATTTTTATGATGAGAAGATGTCGACGTCGACGTTAACGTTGTCGACGATGCTGCCACTTTGTGTGTCGCGTGGTAAGCCAAATGCCAGGACCAGGAGGACAAGGAGCAGCAGCAGCAGCAGCAGCAGCATCGCCAGCAGGTCGAGAATAAGGCTAAGACTAAGAAATAGGATGAGAATTTGAGAAGGTGCCTGGTGAATGGCAGGCAGGCAGGCAGGCAAGTCGCTTTATGAATGGCCACAAAAATCCTACCAGCTACCAGCATCAGTTCTTAACTCCTCCAACTACTGCACTTCAGTTCTTGATGATGATCAAGCAATGTGTGTGTGTGTGTGTGTGGAAAGTTGAAAAAGAAAAGAAATTAAATGCACTTCCTTTATGCGCGAGCTTCTCATATTTCGTTGCCCTCAATGTTGCCTCTTTTGCTCCTTGGGCTCCTCCTGCTCCTTCCCACAATGCCGCACAATGCGCTAATAATGGAAGTGCACTTTTGACACAAAAGGTGCAGGGGCGACAATACACCTCGTTTCACCTTCTTCCCCGACCCTCCCACATTGCTTTTATTGCTCATTCGCTGCAATGGCGATTAGTCAAGAGGGGCACAGTCAAAAGAAAGAGAAAAAGAGAAAAGGGAAAAAAGTGAAGAGAAAGCTGGAATGAGATTAGAAATTTTGTGGCATTTGCTTTCACTTCACATTGTTCAGGCTTCTGTTGAAGCAATTCCCGAGATTGCTTTTGCGTCTCAAATGATGTGAACACATTTCTCCTGCAGCAACTCATCCTTGCCCTTGTCCTTTTCCCTCCCTCTCTTCTCGAACTCTTCATATTAATCTGCTTTTCAATTCTCTTTTTCGCTTCATCTTTTGCTAAATGCCTTTATTGCGTCATAATTTTGAGTGCCCATCGACAATGATGATGATTGAAAAGATTGCTAATAAATGGTGATGGGCACAATTCTTTGTGTGTATGTGTGTCTGTGCGTGTGTGTGGATGCAGAACAGAAGGTCTGATTCCCTGGAACTATGTGGATAATTGAGCGGAATGAAGATAGTTGCCCAACTAACTGAATAATAAATTTCATCTATGGGCAAACTATATTCTTTACATTAAATCTACATTTTTTGAAGGGCTCTCCAAACTAAAAGTTTTTCTATTCATTTTAAGCTTGCTTCAGGGTATCTTCAAGGTCGGCTACCCATCTTATTTTTAGGCAAATGAAATCTTTCATAATATAATTTTGTTTTATTTATATTTATTTGTTTTCCATCTCGTATTCAAAGTTCTTTTGCCACAAGTTTTGCCTGCTGTGTGTCAGTTTGGACATATTTCGGACCAACTTTCTCTCTATCTCTCTCCCACACACACACGCTCATTTGGCTCTTTTGAGTCAATCCCTTTTTCGCACACCTTTATATAATAACAAATAAAGTATGCAAGAAAATCAAAGCAAACTGCAAAACAAACTTAAGACATTCCGAGGCGTATGAGTAATTTATTTTTTGGACAACAAAACAAAGAATAAGAATGCCAAATGATGATGATGATGATGATGATGATCACCATACATACATACGTATATATATATATATATATATAGCTATATATAGTTGTGAAGGTCCTTTCTTAGTCTGGGACTGCTTGCAGTAAAAATAAATCAAATAAATAATAAATGAAACGAAACGAATCAAATGCGAAATAAAAATCAATGGCACTCACCACTTCAATGAATTGGCATACACATACACACACACACACACACCTACATACATATACAGAGAGAGACATTTATACACATGCAATTTGCTTTTCGGTTTGATTTCAAATAAAATTTTTGCTTTATTCAATCGAATTGAAGCAGCAAATAGTATAAGCAACGAGCCGAGGCAAGGAAAGTAGCGAGTGAAGAGCAACGAGTGAGGAGCAGCGCCGCGGTTGGGCGCAAAAGAATGAGTACGGGGCTTTTCCCACAAAAAAAGAAAGAAAAATAAGCTAGCAAATGAGCTTCACATGTTGGACAAGTATGGGACTTGGGCATGGGCATTTTCTCCGGTCAATTGCAATTAGAAGTCCACTGTGAAGTGGGCAACCAACGAAACTATCCGGGACTACTCCAAATCCCAAGCAGCACACACACACACACACACACACACAAACATACATAAAGGTGACCCAAATATGTATGTGTACATACCGACATATCTATGTATATATGTATGTATGTAGAGGGTAGTAGTACCTAATGTGTTTTTATGTATTCTACCCAACCAACTCACCATTCCATTGCCTTTTGGATGGAGGAGAGAAATTGCAACACTTGAGAAGTTGAAAATGTTTTTTGAGAGTTTCCGCAAGCTGGAAAAAGTTCCCCAGAGGCCAAACTACTGACTGAATGCATTTGGTCATGATGATGGCAGGGCAAGCTACCAACCAAGTGCCTTCTCCCCATGATGATGACGATGATGATGATGAGGAGAATGATGTGGATGCTTGGTTAGTTGGTTGGAGGATTGCTGAGATGAACTGCAGGTAAAAGTGGAAGTTGGCTTCTTCTCCCAAGTAATTAGTGCAAACAATTGCTTACATTTTGTCTCTCCTTGTTCTCATCCTTTGGCCTTCTTCTCTTTAAATATCCTTGGCAAGTTTGTTGCGGCAATTTCTTTCAAGGTTTTTCACCACCTCTGCCCCCCTCCCCGACTCACATTTGAGCGTTTGTGTGTGTGTGCGCATCTTCTTAGAAATGTATAAAAATATTTATTGCATAAAGCTCATAAATTGGCGCAAAGAAAAAACTTGAAATCGGATATTGGTTCATTCAATTGTCAAATTCATGCATCAAGCAAAGAAAAATTGCCTGGCGTTGCCATAGATTTTCCTCATTAAATGGAAATTATTTTTTGGGTCAATAGAAAAAGTATTCGATATCAAGGACAAAAAAACAATATACAAAAGAATTCAATACAATAGGTGAAGGCCCACGTCTCCCATTAAAAAAAAAAGAAACATAGACAAAAAAAAAAAAAGGCGAAGCAGACATAATCTTTGCCTTTGCCTTTCAGCTGTGAAAAATATCGCATTCGCAAGTAGAAGAAAAAAGAAAAACGATGGAAAATCGAAGAAAAAACGAAAGAAAACTCCAAGTGCCAACTGCTTTTTATCATTATATACTTGAAATCTTTGAAATCTACTATATACTATATCTATATATAACAGATCTCAACAGTTGAACTCATCAGTGAATTAAGCTTATTCTTTAATTGATTCATTTCTCGAAAAAAATACATATATATATATAAATATATATATCTCCGTTATTATATAATTATGAAATTTTAATCTCATTTTCTTTCTATATATAGAAACTATATAGATATACATATATACGATTTAATATTTAAGAGTTTTGAGCTTTGTGGATAGTTTTATTTCGAAAATGTTTCGTTTTTTTTTATTTCAAACTTTTTTAGTTTCTTTAATCCTTTTCATTGCATAATCCTCTGTTCGAACAATAATCGAATTCGAAAATCGAAAAACAAAACAAAAAATACGATTTTTAGATTATAAACTTATTAACTTTTTTCTTAATAGTTGTTCGACATTCTAATTTATAGATTTTCAAATATATATTGCATGTTCTTTATTACCTGAATCAAATTCTTGATCAATTCAAACGAAAACTTATCGTTAAAAGATAACTTTTCGATTGATTTCAACTAATTACTTTTGATTTTTTAATGGCAAACTTGAGTTCAAGAGCTTGTTTCTTTAGTTAAGAACCACAACAGTTAAAAAATGTTATCGATATGCATTGATGCTAATGAATATCGATAACACCGATATCATGCACATTAAAAAATTCCCCTTGACTTATTTCGACCCATAAAATATTGAACAGGAAGTCTGAGAACTGAGTAATTGAGTTCTTGAGAACTTAGTTACTAATTTCTAAGTTCCAAAGAATTGAATTCTCGATTTCCCTCAAATCTTTTTTATTATTTTTCTATCTGTCTCTCTCTATCTCTTTTTGTCCATCATAACTCTAGCACCTGCACATGATTTTTTATTATATATATTACTTAATTATTGTACATAAAAAGAAAAAACAAATCTCGATCATTTAAATATAGAAAAAAAGGAATATCAAATTGAATTCAGTTTTTCCCTCCACCAAAGAAAAAAATATACAGACAACAGCCTCATTCCTCAGTCATCGCTCATTTTCCATATAATACTCGAACAATAAACGCAACAACATCTACTTCTATATAAATATATATGCAAGATAATACAAATTTATACATTACATACATCTATATATACATTATATACTTTAATAATTATGAAATATTTCTTATAATAATTTCATTTCAATTTAAAAAGAAAAGAACACAAGAGAATACAATACGAAATCGATTCGCCTCGAATTCAATTGTAGTCCCTTTTTATTATGACAAAAAAAAAAAAAAAACAAAACAAAACTCTTAGCATTCGGATAACCCATATTTTTACTTCTTCTTCTTCTTTGACTTTTATGATTTAAAAAAAAAGAAAATTTAAAAAAAAAAGAATATGTAAATATTAAGCTCATATTTATGCCAAGTAACTAACAAAATAATTTTCTCTTTTACAATCAACATAAACACATACAAAAACCAAAAAAAAAACCTTACCTTTTCCCTATGGCGGACTGGCTGAATCACTTGGATCTCTCAATAGTCGAGTTTCGGTAATGCGTGGTCAGGTCATCACACCACAAGGATTGGGAATTGTTGGCATTCGGGTTTCCGTGGATCGTGACTCCCGTTTCGGCTTTACTCTAACCCGACAAGGAGGATGGTAAGTTTCCCTATAAATATTTACTATCGATTATACTCTAAAGATTCTATAACTTGAATTTCGGATATATGTATACCCCAAGGAATCGAACAAAATTAGTAGATTTTCTTAATCTTAGGAAGGAGATGGACGCCCCTCTCTAAGGTTTGGCAATTTTCTTGTGGGGCAAAGCAAATTAAATTACTTACCAATGAGTAATTTTCCATAACTTGTCCGTTGTTGTTGTTGTTTTTCTTTTTTTGTTTAGCTTAAGTCGTTTACATTTGATTGAATTCATTCAAAGCAGAAGCAAATCCAAAAGGGATAAGAAATGGTGCACATACTTTTTAAAGAAAGGTAGAGATAAAGTTACATGCTAACTGTATCAATGGAATTGGAATGAAAGCCAAATCGAAAGCTATATACCCTTTGGAATTTAACGATTTTATTTCACCAATGTAAACGTCTTAATAAATCAATTAAATTTGAATTACAGTAGCTATGGCGAATACTCTATGGCTATAGTTAGGCCACAAACTCCTCTCGTCCTTTATAGGCCTTGGAATGGCAAAAAAAAAAAAACTTGAATGAAAACCAAAAAAGACGACAAATTTTTTATTTTGATTTGATATCAATTTAGATACTGCTTTTCCAATGAGAAACGAAAATTCATATACCCTACATGCCGATGAAATTGATTATTAGTTTGCAGTCCTCGGTAGATGAGTTGTCTAAGTGCCGCAGTCATTTAGTCAACTGAACAACGAGGATCCGGGTTCGAATCCTAGGCTAGTGTTTGGATGTGGTTTTCGTCTAAGCCGAAGCCCTTAGTTGCCAGTGCTTGTAAAATATAGTTAGGTTGATAGTTTACAACTTTATCCTATACTTTAATAATAATGATTATTAGATTAGAGTAAAGTTTTGCCTATGAAGTGGTTAGCCTAATCAGAATGCAATGCTCCACAACTCATCTATTGAGAAACTTTAAAACATTCTGTTAAATCCTGTAAATCTTCATCTCAAGAGGATGAAAAGTTAAGGCAATCATTTAAATCTCTTTGAAACATCTCTCTGACCAAAAGTAAAATGATTGCTTGTTAAATTTCTCATGTTTGTTGTATAGGGTATATAAAGTGTCGCTTTGTGTTTGATATTTGCTTTGCTAGCGGCATATCAGTTTGTTATTTGAAAGGGAATTTAAAGCTTAAATTGAAATTGAATATTGATGCGATGTGAAACGCGTATAGAAACCGAGAGAGGCGGAGTGGGGGGAAAGTGGACGGACAGTGGGTTGGTTAGCCACAATCCAATATATCTAATATAAATATTTTTGCAGTTGTTTTTGGGGTAAAAAGAACAAAAAGGAGGGGGAAGAGGAGAATGGGAGAAAAAACGAAAAGGATTTCCGTTTTCATCATTGGCATTGTTTTATTTGTTGTTGTTATTCTGACATTTTCTTTTCCTTCTCTCGCTCTTGCTCTCTCTTTTCCTCTCTATTTTCTCTCTCTACATTTGTGTGTGTGTGTGTGTATGTGTGTGTGTTGGCCAATTTAAATAAACATTTCGCACCCTGTTTGCCTTATAGCTGATTTTATTATGGCCAGGCACAAAGACACACAAATAAAATCTGTGCAACAAACGGACAGACAGACAGACAAAATGGACAGAACTCCAACTGTCTGATGATTATTTGTGTTTACTTACTTGCACACACAGACACACACACACACACACATAGATACTTGTTTCTGGCTTTGTTTATTTCAATCTGGCACAAACAAAAGGTCGGCCAGAGAAGAGTGTGAAGCGTATAAAGATTGTCTCGTGGCATTTTTGATGATTACATTTGGCAATAACTAGCACCACCACCCAACCCCCTACCCCCCACCACCACCTGTCTGCCTTCCACTGGTTTGTCTTTCTCTTTTCTCTCCCTCCCTTTTGGTTATCCCATTATTTCTCATTAGCCCACTGGCCAAGTAAATGATGATAGTAGTAGTAGGCCAATATCCAAGTCCAATCTCAATTCCAATCCTCTATTACCTTCATCTTCCTACCCTCCCCACCAAACACCAAGTCCGTATCTCTCTCTCTCTCTTTCTCTCTCTCCCTCTGGCCAATTCCCTTTTGCTGCTTCTTTTGCTTTTGCTCTATTTCTCATTCGTTTTTAGGGAGGAAAAACATAAATTTTGCAGTTTTTATTTATGTATTTTTATTTTGCTTGTCTTTCTTCTACTTTTACAAGACTTTTAAGTTGCTTCTTTCTCTTTCACTGAGTGTGTGTGTGTGTGTGTTTGTATGTGTGTGTGTCATAAGTCCTGTTTATAGCCACATTATTTTTAGCTCTATATATGAGTTGACATTGTCAACAGTTTGCTGCCTTGCTCTGAGCCCTCTCTGGACAAAGAGAACAAAATTTAAGTTTAGCTTAAAAATCGAAAATGTTACAAAGTTCAAACAAGATTTTCAAAAAGTTTTCAGAAAGTTCATTCTCAACACAGATTTGATTTTTTTTCACTTTTAAGGCTACCTTCTATAGCTTCCAATCCTAAATTTGCGAATTCGAAATCAATTTCTTTCGATTTATCTGTCTCAGATTATATTTGAAAGATTTTGCAATAAAATCAAAGAACATGTTTTATGTTTCAGATTATAATGTCCATGCAGAAAATAGCAGAAGGAAGAGCACAGTATGGGCAGAGGATGAGGAAGTTCTTTGTGACGTTGTTGTTGTTGTTGCTTCTGTGGCCCATTATCCAACTTTTTAGGTTGGCTCGACCTTTTCTCGCACACACACACATACACATTTATCATATTAACCCAGTAAACATACTTCTCAAAGTCACTGTTTTCCATTTAACTAATACATATTTGAAACCAATTGGTTTCGACATAAAGAGTTTCGACATTATCGCGCATAGAAACCAATGTATCTTACGTATTGGAATCCTTGGGATAAACGTTGCTTGTTTCTCTTTAACTCCCGTTGGCAAAATATGTTGCATATTCCTTATCTTGGATATAAAATGAAATGTTTGCTGGGTCCTATGGCTTAACTTCTTTTTCTCTTCCTTCACACTCTTTGCCTTTTTTTTTTTTCATTTTTGGTGTGTGCAAAAGAGCGCAAGATTTTATGGTTTTGTATTTATAATGTTTATTTCATTTTCTATGCTTTTATTAGCTTTCCCTCATCCCACACACACACACACACACACACACACACACACACACACACACACATACATATGTACATACACATAATAGATACATATGCAGCGACAATTGTTGCTGGTTGTGTGTGGTCGGGCGGTTGGTGGGTCGCAAGTTACCATTTGCCATTTCTTTATTTTCTCTTTTGCTCTTTCGCCTTGTCTGACATGCATTGTTTGTTTTGTTGTTGTTGGTGGTGTTGGTGTTTCAGCTGTTGCTGTTGTTGCTTTTGTTGTTGTCGTTGTTGCTCCTGTTGTTGTCATAGTAATAAAGGTAATAAAAGTCATTATATTGTGCTGCAGGGGATTATTGTTGGCATTTTTTATTACATACATACGGGTGTGTGTGTGTGTGTGTGTGTGTGTGTGTGTGTGTGTGTGTGTGTGGGTGAGTGTGTGTATGTATGAGTATGCATGTATTTATGTGTGGTATATGTATTATTATTAGAGTTTACTTGTATTGCAAGAGTTTCTCTTCTTTGTGTGTCTGTGTGTGCTTTGTTTCCTTTCATTCATGGCAGCCTCAATTTGAACCACCTCAACTGAACCACCGTCTTGCACCACTTTGAAAAGCTTCACTTCAGTTTCGATTCAATGAAAATAAATTATCTAGCAGTTCACAAATTTGTTACACAAATTATCAGTCATCGTTTGAAATGGTTTGGATAGAGAAAATGGCTTCTTTCACTATTTTTTCCTTATGCTTGAATTTCTAGAGTATTGACTTTCTCTATATGCAATTAACATAATATTCAAATATATTTTTATATTTATTCATGATTTTTCGCTCAGTGTAAAAAAGTAATGATTACAAATAGTAGAAATAATATCAGTGAAATTAAATTAGCAACAGAAATTAACACAAAGTTTACAGCATTTTTTTATCCTTAATATGTCGTGGTCTCTCTCTCGTTCTCTTTTTGTTGGTCCTATTTATGTGTAAAATTGTACATAAAAACATAAACAACAAACCTGTTTGCGACTGGTTTTATGCTTGTTTATTGCACAAATGAAATGAAATGAAATTAAATGTTTTATTTTGTTATTAAATAAGAATAGTTTTTAAATTAAACTAGAAAGTTCAATTGCATTAATTTCTTTTTTTCCATTGCGGTTTTTGTTGCTGTTGTTTGGTTTCCACGTATTTGAACTTAACTGTAGTTGAAGTTTCAACCACTTCTAGTGCCTAGCGTACTTACATTTAGAGTTAACTACTTGCGTTTTCTTGGATATGAAGTTTTCTTTGGTTTGCCATACCCTACACAAAGCAAAAGCAAGGTATATCAATATACTAAAAATTAATGCAACTAAACGAAAGGGCTTACAAATAATTAAGTCTATCGAGAAATATAAATACATTTCATGGTATTTCGGAGCACTCGGAAAAGAAACGTGATAGTTGCCGAGTCAATCAAGTAGCTTGCTCTTAAAAGTATGCTACTTTTTTTGTTGTAGTTGTTGCTGCTGCCAAATCCTTCAATTCGAAAAGATTTTTCTGGATGATCCATCCAACTAGTCAAAGTTATTTTAGCTGTTGCCTAATTTGAGTATCTACTGCAGCAATTTGCAATGTGTTTTTCTTTCGTCTCGATTGTAGTCAAGGTAAATTTTTCCCAGAATCTTTTTATCTTCCTTTGTCTCTCTCGCTCTCCTTCTCTCTCTCTCTCTATCTCTCTCCTTCGTTCACGCACAAACACAATTAAAAATCGCATTAATTAAATATTTCAAAAGCAAAAGTTTTACCATTTCTTTAGCTTTAGCTGAGCGACTTGGTCTTTGTTGTTGTTTTGGCCTTTTGTTTTCCAACAGCTTCTTCTTTTTCTTCCTTAGCTATTTGTTGTTTTTGTTGTTGTTGTGCTTGTGGGGGGGTGGGGCAAAGTTTTTCGTAACTTTTTTCCCACTGACTGCAATGCGCAATACTCGTAATAATTGGTGGGATAAGGCCAGCAAACCCGGCAAGGCGGCTAGGCGGGGGGAAGTGAGCACCAATCGCCATCATTATATTTAATGCGGCTAACGCATGATAGAGAAAGAGAGCGAGCGATAGGTTGCTGCGGGGGGAGGTTAAATTTCTACGCTTTGGGTCGCTTAACTTATGGCAGTTGTTACCCTCTCCATTCCCTCTCTTCCACGCTTTGTCCAACCAAAGTTGAAGGAAACAACAGAAAAAAAATGAAAAAACGGAAGAAAAATCGTAAAGTTTTTCAATTTCTAACAAACAATTGAGGTATTATCTGGATATACATATTTATACATACATTATACCGCAAAAATACATACAACTATGTAGGTATATACCGAAATTCAGGTTCATTAAAATATTAATTTGCATTTTGTTTTTGTTATCTACTAATTTCGTTTCCTTCCTTCCTTTCATCCATTGTTTCATAACGCTCCTTCTTGTGGTCCTGTCCTGCCATCGACAGGTTTGATGTCCTAGTGAATGGCGGCGGTGCCGTAACCCTACAATTCCAACGTTCACCATTCCGTCCATTGACTCGAACCGTATTTGTGCCATGGAATCGCATAGTCGTCCTGCCGCCAGTTCAAATGCAATTGAGTGACGATGATGAGACAACTAGTCGAAACATTAAGTGAGTATAATCCGGAAAAGCTTTTCTCTCTATCTGTCTGCCCCATCTAAATGAGTTTCTTTACACTTTCTTTAACTTTTTCCAGAGTCGCCCCATTGAATCCGGCCCTAACTTTCCTAAACTCGATACACTATCATACGGCTGACGAGGCCAACGATGCCAGCAAAGTGTGCATGGACCATGATCATGAGAAGCTCAAACCGCAATTGATCAGCACATGGATGCCAAATGGTGTGGGCGCTTTGCCCGGCAAACGGGTCATCTTTGCCGAGACTCAGGTGAGTGAGAGTTGAAGAACTATAAAAATGAAAATGAAAAAGAAAACTTAAATACCTTTGGCCCTTCTTTTCTTAATTAGTAGCAGGTACCAGCTGGACTTCATGGTCATGCTTGGTTATAGTTAGTTGGTCATATTCTCCTTTCATTTTCCCTTCCCATTTCGCTTGCTCTACCTTTTGCTCATTTAAAGTTCGCCCTAATGACATTATATATATACGTAACTTTGCATCTGAGGCCAGGCCAAGAGGCATTAATTCTGAGCAAAAGACAGCCAACAAGACCCAAGACTTGGGTGAAATGAGTGTGGGAGAAGTAGAGAAACCAAGTGGTGGGGGGCGTTGGCAGGTGTATTACATTTAATTGCCACAATTGAAATGTCCAACTGCGGTCTGAGTTGTTAACCAGCGACGGGCACTCCCACTCCCATTCCCATTCCCATTCCCATATCTACTGGCCCGCACTCAAACTGCAGCGTGAAATTGGTTATACGCCATCAACCGGCATAAACCGCATTCCCAGAAGAGCAGATGCAATTGTATCTTAAAGATATCTTTGGTTAAGTCTTGGTTGACTAGCAGATATTAAAATGGTTACCTCCAGTTTGAGCTGTGAATCAGCATCTTTTAGTTACATCTGGCCCATTTTCTGAATTAGTTTCAGCATTTTCCAACACTTATTATATTGTTTTTCTTCTTGTTTTCCCTTCACTTGGCTTATTTACAGATTGTCCAAGAATCAATACAAATACCCGGCTCGGACCTCCATCTGACGTATCAATCATCTCAGGCCTCTGGCTATTTGAGCATTGTACGCATGCGTTTGACCTCAGAGACCATACCCACAACTCTGACCCATGTCCATGTGGGCGTCGAGATCGAGGGAGCTCTGCATGTGAAGACCTATGAGGCGGATCCAAATCTGGTGCACACATTCGCATGGAATAAACGCAATGTGTACCGCCAAAAGGTCTATGGAGTGACCATCGCTCGCATTTCCGTGGGCTATCAGCACTCGACGTGCCAGCAACCGGTCTGGATCACCCAGACGGCGAAACTGCAGGGCTACGATGTGGATATCTCTGACATCGGTGGCTGGGGATTGGATATCCATCATCACTATAATTTCCATGAAGGCATCCTGCAGAAGGGCGACGGTAGCACGCTGCACATGAAGGAATATCCGCGCACTGTGAAAGTGGTGATGGGCACTGGCCTGCAGAGACCACTCAATTGCCCGGACTATTGCAATGGTGTGGCCAAGGATGCGAAACTCTTGACCCCTATTGCCTTGGCCACCGGACCCGATGGCAGTCTCTATGTGGGTGACTTCAATCTGGTGCGCCGCATCACGCCCGATGGCAAGGTCTTTACCATTTTGCAACTGAGCGCCACCCAGGTATCGTATCAGTATTATCTGGCCGTCTCGCCGGCCGACGGACATTTGTATATCTCCGATCCGGAGCGGCATCAGATATTGCGACTGCTTCGCCTGGAGAAGGTCAAGGATCCGAGCATCAACAGTGAACCAGTGGTGGGCAGTGGCCAACGTTGCATTCCCGGCGATGAGGGCAATTGCGGTGATTCGGGACCAGCCCTTCAGGCTCGTCTCTCGCATCCCAAGGGCTTGGCCATAGCCGCCGATCGCACCATGTACATTGCCGATGGCACGAACATTCGAGCCGTCGATCCCAAGGGCATTATCCACACCCTAATTGGCCACCATGGACATCATAATCACTGGAGTCCAGCTCCCTGTACCGGCACCCTCATGGCCAATCAGGCGCAATTGCAATGGCCAACTGGCTTGGCTCTCAGTCCCCTGGATGGCTCGCTGCATTTCATTGACGATCGCCTGGTCTTGCGCCTCACCTCGGACATGAAGATACGCGTTGTGGCCGGCACTCCGCTGCACTGCAGCAACAATGGCCAAGATAATCGAGTGAATAAGACGGCAACAGATAACGTACTGGGCACAGTTCTTGCCATGGCCTTCTCGCCGTTCGGTGATCTCTATATTGCCGATAGTGATTCGAGGCGCATAAACTCGATTCGTGTCGTGAATACGGCTGGACATATGCGTTACTTTGCTGGCAAACAGGAAGGAACTGGGTAAGTATCCAAAAAACAAAAACTATTCGCAAATTGTCAGAAATGTGTGTCATTCGGTCAACATATTGATTTAGTTTCAACCGAAAAGAGGGGAATGAGCCGCAGAACAGATGAAGGGAGACCCCAAATAACTTTTTGTTTATGCGCATACTTGACCCAATTAAGTCAACTCTAGGGCTATTTGCGTTATTGCTGGTCAAAAACCGTATCAGCCAATTTTTGAAAATATCTCCTAACGGCACATACACACACACACGCAGCCATACACACACACAGACACACTTACACACTCGTAAATAATAAAAATTTCAGCAACAGCAGCAGAAAATTTGCAATGCACCAAAACGGCTATAAATGTCATAACACAGCACAAAACTAGGCAATAACCCAGAGACCAGAGACCACTGGAGTATCTGTCTCCCTCTCCCTTTCTCGCTCTCTCACACACTCTGAGTGTGTGTGTGTGTCAGTGCATCTGCATGTGATACACTTCTTCATCGTACTCGCTCTCAGTTTACTTTATTTTGGCTTTATTAACCCGTTTTTAAAGCATCCCAAAAACGGTGACCAAAAATTAATTGGAATTCTGACATTTGGGAATTGCATTGTGTGATTTTACGGCCTATGAATTGGAATACATACATACGTAGATGTCTGTGTGTGTGTGTGTGTGTGTGTGATTATTGTATCGGTATTCCGATATATGTATACACCCTGTGTCTGAGTGTGTGTGCAGCAAAGGCACCGAAGCCATTTGCATTTTGCATTGATTAAAGCAGGACAACAGCATCAGCAGCGAGTAAAAACTTCAATTCTTTTCATTTTGGTTTTTCATTTTTGTGTTCCTTTTTGTGTGTGTGTGTGTGTGTGAGTGTGCCTTTTTAATTTGCAACACAACAGAATGGCAAATGAGGAGAACAATTGATACAGAAGGCCATACACATACCTACATACATATAGCTAGGGTAGGCCCAGAGGCAATACCAGTGTTGAAAACTGCAGCGAGAGACAACATGGCGACTTATTGGGTTTAAATTATCGATCAGATGAAAAATTTACTATTTGATAATCAATTCCTGTGTTGCAAAATGCAATATTTGTCAATCGAAGAGTTTCAATGAAAGAAAATGATGTAGAATATTTATTTTAGTGCTGCAAATTTTCGCAAAATAAACGTAAAGACAATCACTGATCACTTTAGTATAACTTTCGCGAAATGCCAATTGATTTACTGAATGCAGCTTACTCATATCTTTTATAGATAACTAGTTTCAGTGTTGGTAAATATAAATACAAAACGTTTAATTGAGATTTCCGTTTGTTGATGGCATGAAAATAGAAAGGAAACAATCAATTTGGGTAGTGTTTGAAAATGTTTTTGCCCCAAAAATTCCATAATCATTTCAAATAAACTTGTGAAAATAGTTCAACCAAATGGAAAATGCTGCAGGTTTTGGTTCACATGCATACACACACACACAGAGTCACAAAAAACACACACACACACGCATGCATCTACATATGTATATACAAAGTTATATACAGAATTTTGCTGGCTGTTTGCCGCAGGGTTTTAGATATTTCACAATTTCCAACACGAAAAATTTTACACTAAACCAATTAATTTGCTTAGTTTGACTGACTGACTGTGGGAGTGAGTGAGTGAGTGAGTGAGTGAGTGAGTAAGTGGAGGGCTAACATAAATGTGGAATATTTCCACCAGAGAAAGAGAGAGAGAGAGGGAGAGGGAGAGAGAGACAGAGGTGTGTGTGTGTGTGTATAGCTAACAATTTTTGCAACTTAATTCGGCAGTTTATTTAAGCTAATAGAATTCTTTGGCCGCATATAAAACATTGTTGGTTATGGGGTTAAATGAATAGAATGGAATTGTGTCCGTGGGTGTGTGTGTGTTTGTGTGTGTGTGTGGGTGGCCATGTGAAAGGCGTCAGGTGTTGGTCTTAACCCTAACTCCTACTTCTGTTATTGCCACTGCCATTGCTGGTGCTGCTGCTGCTGCTAAATGGGCGTGGTCGTTAGACGTGGCAAAGTAATTAGCGGCCGCCACAGACAGAAACTATAAATCAACTTTATATAGAAATATATATATATATGTATTTTTCTTTTCTTTCCTTTCTTATACATAGATTGTATGTGTATGTATGTATGTATGTTTCTTTTTATTTAGAGCTCAGAATTGTCTGTTGTGTGGGCGTGGCGCAGGGAGCTCTAGAACTGTAGAGCATGGGGTGCAGTTCATTTTACTTTAGAATGTTTATCGAACAAACAATGTCATCATAAATACGCGCGTCCAAGGAGTCGGATGTCGTATCTGAGATAGAATAGAATGGGATAGGATGGGATGGGATGGAATGGGAATGGGTCTCGGGTCTGGGGTATCTGGTTCTTATTCTTATTCTGGGGTGTGGCTAGCAAAGCATTTCCTGGCAAAAGCGAATACGACTACTATTACTAACTAACTCTCAATCTAACCATCCATCTTTTTTCTCCTTCCCTTCTCTCGCCTCGTTCTAATGCCATGCAGCTCACAGTCGTGCGACTGTACAATTGGAAATGGCTCAGCCTCAGCCTCGTCCGGTGGTGTTGTCGGTGGCATGGGGATTGCAAATGGCGGCGCTTACTCAACGACCGTGAATCCGACACGCAATAATGGTGGCACTACACCAACGACACCATCTGGCGGAAACGGAAATAATGGCAGTGCAGCCGGCTCATCGTCGGCGGGAGGCGGTGGTCCTGGTGGTGCGTCTGGCAGTGGCAATAATAGCGGCGGCGCTGGCAGTGGAGGTGGAACTAACTCGAACGGCGGTGCCTGTGTCTGTCCCGGCGGTAATCTAGGCGCCGGCTCGTCAGCTGGTTCAGCTGGCACTTTGGCCAACATTGTGGCCGGCGGCAGTCTCATGTCCACTGGGCCAACCACCACCACAACGGTCCTATTGGGCGCCAAGACAACGGCAGCGGGCGTGGGTGGTGCCACCCTCAACGATGATGGAACACTGAGTAATGCGGAGACTTTACTATCGTCGAATGCCCGCTTCCAGGCCATATCGGCCATAGCTGTGGCTCAGGATGGTGTCATCAATGTGGCTGATCAAGGTGAGTGTAAAACGAAATCAAATGAGCTCCAATAAGTATGCTAAGCTAAATTTTAACTTTTATCTGTGATGATAATTATGATTTAATTTGAGTTAAACTCAAGCACTAGTAGGTTTTACTTTTTTAAAAGGATTTTTCTGGCAAAACTCCTCATCCTGCATTTAAAGCAAATAGAAAAGAAATGCCCAATGATGGTTAAATTTGAGATATTACTAATCAATTTGTTTGTTGATGTAAAAGTTTGCAAATTAGTTTGGGAAATTGTGAATCGTGTAACTAATAATCCTATTCCTACTCCAAGCAGTCACTATTCTATACGCAATCCTATGTGTTTTTTTTTTGTTGTTGTTCCTTTTTCATAAGGATTTCCTTACGTTTTTCTTGAGGCCAATGGGAGCAAAAGTGCGTAGGTTTTTCCTGCTCTATTTGCTTCGTTGCCTTCATCTGCAGCTGTTGTTGGTATTTTTGCTATGCCAAGCTGTCAACTGATACAAATTTGTCATCTTTCTCAGTGTGTGAGAGTAGGTAGGAGGTGGTGGAGGAGGAGAGGGCAATAGGGCAACAACACACAACTGCAAAACAAATTGGCTCACACACACACACACACACACACTCACACAAGCACACTCATGGAAAATGGAACATTTCCTTTGGCAAATTTTCTCTTTCTTTTCGTTTCTTTATTGTTAACAAGGAGAACGAAGGAAAATTGTTAACTGCTAGAAGAAAAGCAGAATGAAGCGAGAGGAAAAATAAAAACACACACACTCACACACACACACATAGAAGGCGGAAGTTGAATTTTCGACATATTGCAAAACACAAAACGCAACTACAATACACATACTCAGACACACACACACACACACATATATATATTCGCATATACAATAATAATAATAATGACAACAACAATCGAAGGCAATGAAGTGTATGAGAGTGAGAGGAAGGATAGAGGGAAGTAGCGAGAAGGGGAAGCAATTTCCGTTACAATTCGAACAAGGACAAATTAGGACGCCTTTAAAAAGAACTCAAATACACACACACATACACACACGTCTACAAACACACACACACACAGGTAGATGAGTAGATGATGATGATGTTGATGATGATGACAAGAGCATGGGGCCAAAAACAAAATGGCCGCCAATAAATTATCCAGGGCCTGTAATAGGAAAAACCAAAAAGGAAAAGCTCAACAACAACAATAGCAGCAGCAGCAGCAAAAACAAAAGCAAACAACAACAACAAAAACAAAGAAGAAGCTAGGGGAGAGAGAGAGAGAGAAAGAGAGAGAAACCAAACCAAAAGAAAACCGGGCAAAAAAAGGTATAAATTTGAGTGCATTAGCAAAGCGTAATTTGATAAGACTAAAAACGTAATTAATAAATTTTCGACGACGTAGAACGAGAGAACGAGATGCTAACGATGGACATGGATCTTGGTGTAGATGTGGCTGCCGGATCCCTGTGTGTTAGTGTGTGTGTGTGTGTGTCTCTGTGTGTTGGCAACGCAACACAAATTAATGAAAAAGAAGCCGTGGAAAGCAAATCAATGGCTATAATTAATCAAGTTTTAGTCGTACTCGACAGGCCATTGAGTAGTAGTATAGTGGGTTGAATCAAAGATGTGTAGATAGAGAACGCACACCAAGCAGCCAGCCAGCCAGCCAGCCAGCCAACCAACCAACCAAGAGACGTGAGAGGCACGTGTGAGTGATTGCCCTTTTTGGGGTAAGCAGCCGGCAAGGGTGGATGACTCTGACTCTTGGGTGGCTCTCTGGGTTAAACAGAACGACCAATGGATTGCTCGTTTCGTCTCCTGCTCTCTGTGTCTGTGTGTGTGTGTGTGTGAAAAAGCGAAAAAGTGAAAATCAATCTTATTACCTACAACGCGGTGGCGAATTTCCTGAAAGCAAAGCAGCAACAGCAACAGAAACATCACCCTACCCCACCCTACCCTACCCCATACGCACCCATCGAAACACTGAAATGCATTAATCAAGTGTCTGTGTGTGTGTGTGTGCGTTTGGTTGTTGGGTGTTGGTGTGTGTGTGTGTGTGTGTGTGTATGTCCAGTCCAGCAAAACGTAAATAAGCTTCATTCAAAATGTGTTGCTCAAGTGACAAATTGTTGCATTAATTGCTGCCAGTCGAAAGTGAATTGGAAAAAGAAGTGGAAGACTGAAAAAAAAACCTAGAAAAAAGAAGAAAGTTGGAAAAAGAACAAAAAGTAGATAAGAGTGGGTCAAAATACAGATAGATACAAAACACATTTAGGAAAATTAATAAAATAAAAGAAAACCCAAAATATTTTGCAAAATTATCTTAAAATAAAATAATTGAAATTTTTCTATAGCTAATGACTTAAATAATCTGATTAATAATAAATCGTGATTTAAAAAACTTTTTCTACAATTCTTGTCCATGTGGATAAACTGTATTATAAATATCCGTGTGTCCTTATTGTATGTGTCCAAGAACATTAAAGAATTCTGCTGACTTTCGTTCCATATTGTTCAAATTCACTTGGATCGGTTTTTTTTTTTTGTCTTAATTTGAAATTTATGTAGAGAATCTTTATGTGTGACTTGCCATGTATTTTCTATTGTTGCTGATATTGAGATTGCTGCCGTTGCTGCTGCTGCTGCTGCTGCTGTTGCTGCAACAAAGTTCAATTTCCATTGATTTAGAATTGGACATATGCCAAGTATCTTTGGCAAAAACGAGAGCCAAGCAAAAGCAACAGCAACAACAACAACATGAACAACAATGGCAAACATCTGGCGACACAATGGCCACAACCCTTTAGACTGGGCACAAACAAGTTGTTCAGTTTATGGGGTCATTACCATTACATTACATTACATTACAACTCCCACACACACACACACACACATACAGACACACACACACACACACACATATATACATACATACATACATCGAGGCATACAAGCTCCAGCAGAGCGTCACACATTTATTGCATTGAAATTCGCTCAATCGTTTGGTCTCTGGCTCTGTGCCAATGTCCCCTGATCCTAGCCCCAATCGCCTTTCCTCCACCCCACCTTTTCCCCACCATTTCACCCACACAACTCGTTGTCCCTCCTCCACGGCGACCTCCACAATCTTTTCCGTATTGTATGTAACCGAAAACTCCTCTCAAATGAGACCATAATGGCTTTCGCTTCGTCTCCAGCTTTAGCTTTGGCGGGTAAATGAACTGTAACGCAATCAAATCAACCAAGGACAACAACAATAACAACAACAACATGAGCAACAGCAATAGCAACAATAATAAATATTTTTATTTTTATTTCTAGTTTTATTCAAGTGGAATTTCATGAACGATTTGTTAGGGGTTGTGTAGAGAATTGAGATCTGCCAGGTTATTATAAATTAAGATATACAAAAACAAAAAGAATGTTTTACTACTCTCACGGCTAAGGAACATTAAATCTTTCTATAGAGAAAAAAAATTGGTTACCAACTCATTCCACTGGCCATTCCTCCCTTCTTCCTTCCTTCCTGCCATCTTCATTCTCTCCTCGACATTGTCATCGTCTCTGTTTGTCTGTTTGCCAATGCAAAGCCGGCAAAGCAAGCAAATTTATGCAAATCCAAAAGCGATTTTCAACACTAACTAAAATAAAATGCCGCTGCAGCAGAAGCAGAAGCAGCAACAACAAAAGCAAATTGCACAAAAATGCTTAAGACACTCACACCAACACCAACACCAACACCAGCACAAACACACACACACATACAGCAACGCAGACACCTACGCCATTTTGTTTTTGTATGTATGTATATGCACTTGCAGTGATTTAAAACTTAAAACGTTTTATGAGAACACCAAAAAGAAAATTGTAAGTGAGGATGAAAACGATGTGCTGAGTGTGAGCACAGTGAGGGGGAAATGATGGAGAAGAAGAGTCGGGGAGGGGAATAAAAACAAACAGCTGCAAGTAGGTTGGCGTTTAACTTAAGCAAATGGTCAACAATGCCATCGACAGAGTGAAAGAGGGGAGGAAGAGGTAAGCCAAAGAGTTTTTCGAATAAATTTAATGACCAGTTAAGGGAATTGCAAACTTTTTCCATAGCATACTTTTTTGGGCTTCAGGGCAGAGCTGAAGAACAAAGACGAAGCTTCTGCAAGAAATGTGTCAATTTGCATCTGTGTGTGTGTGCGTTGAAAAGAGGATGCAAATGCTTGAGTGTACTTGCATAAGATAAACGTTCATTGCTAGTGCTTGTGAATTTAAATTAGTAAATTTTTAGTAATTATCATGATGATTACCTTTTCATTTAAGATGCAATTTTTACTTTTCTGTAATATATATTTGCATTTCGTTTCCATTTGCAGGATCCCTTCATGTTCTGGCCCTGGAACACTATTTGCCATCACACGATGAGAACGGCGAATTCCATATACCCTTCCCGCCGTCCAGCGAGATTTATGTGTTCAATCGTTATGGACAACATGTGGCCACCAAGGATCTGACATCGGGTAAAACTCGCTACAGTTTCCTCTACTCGAAGAACACCAGCTTCGGTCGTCTCTCGACTGTGACAGATGCCTCGGGCAATAAGATACAATTCCTGCGCGACTACAGCAATGTGGTTAGCTCGATTGAGAATACCCAGGATCACAAATCGGAAATCCAGATCAATGGCATTGGCATCATGACCAAGCTGAGTGAGAAGGGCCGGCAGGAAATTGAACTCGACTACGATAGCAATACGGGCTTGTTGAATTCGCGATCGTCGGGCGGCGAAACGTATATCTATCAGTATGATGAATTTGGCCGAGTCACTGGCATGATCCTGCCCAGCGGTGAGATTGTACGCATAACCTCGCAATTGGCGGACAATAAGGGCTTAACCGTCTATGTTCATGCATCGGTCGAATCGCTATTCTCACGGGAACGCCTCACAACGGTGGGAACAACGGCGAATGAGTTACTCGTTCTGGGTGGAGTACGATCTGCTTATTTGAAGCGTGGATTGGCCCATGCCGATGCCGAATTGAAGGCCAATAACACTCTGGTCATTCATGGGGCAAATGGCGTTGTGGTCGAGGCCTCGGCCGTGGCTCGTCATCCGCTCCTGGAGGCCGCCCTGCCCGTTGAAGCCGAAATGTTGGCCATGTGGTCACATCAGAGTGTCACGATGGGCGATGGGCTCACCAATTCCATGTATTCGGTCTACAATCTAGTGGGAGATGTTCGAAATCCCCAGCAGACACTCAACCGTGAGATCTGGGTCAATCAGTCGCGTATGATTGGTGTGGAATTTGATCAGTTCACGAACCGCGAGACATTCTACGATGCCAACAGGACGCCCATTCTGATAGTGGCCTACGATCAATCGGGTCTGCCCAAATCGTATTATCCAACCAACGGTTATCCGGTCAACATCACCTACGATCGTTTCAATCGCGTCGAAGGCTGGGCCTGGGGACCTGCTGAGCTCAAGTACAGCTACGATCGTCATGGCCTGCTGTCGGAGATCACTTCGCAACAGGATGGCATCATATCGTTTGTCTACAACGATTGGAATCTTGTCTCGGAGATCGGTTTGGCCAGTCAGCGGAAGTTCGTGCTGCAATACGACGAGGCTGGTGGCCTGCGTCACGTCATCCTGCCATCGGGAACACGGCACAGCTTCAGCATGCAGACATCCATCGGTTTCATTCGTTGCACTTACACACCGCCGGGCAGTACGCGTGCCTATCTACAGCACTACAGTCATGCCGGAGCTCTGCTCCAGACAATACTACCCGGTGATGGAGCTCGGATTGTCTATCGTTACAATGCCGCCGGCCAACTGACCGAGGTGGTGCACGGCGATGGACGCAGTGAGTTCACGTATAACGAGGTCACGGGCATGCCAAGCACCGTGTCACATGCCGAGCGCGAATTGGAATACCGCTGGGACTTTGAATACGCCTCGGGCCTGCTCACCGAGGAGCGCATCGACTATGTGGCCAAGACGGGGCTGAGCAATGCCAAGTTCAGCTACGAGTACGACAGCCAACTGAGGGTAGTGGCCCTGCAGGGCCGCATTGGAGGTCAGAATCTTCCCACCCAGGCATTCGCTTACGATCCCAGGACTGGACAACCCAGCCTAATTGGACAATTTAAGTTTACTCGACCGGCCCGTAATCAGACGCAGCTGCATGATGGCACCGCTGGCTTCACTCGCACCGTCGACGGACGCTTCCAGACACAGCGCATGGCCCTGGCCATTCATCGGCTGGAAGTCTTCCGCATGGAGTTCTCGTACGGTGTGCACGGCCGCATATCCCAGACTCGGACCTACACTCGCAACATGGCAGTGAACAGCTACACGAATGTCAAGAACTACACCTGGGACTGCGATGGTCAGCTGGTGGGTGTGGAGGCCCAGGAGCCATGGGGTTTCCGCTACGACGACAATGGGAACTTACTGTCGCTGACCTATCGGGGCAATACCATACCCATGGAGTACAATAACCAGGACCGCATCGTCAAGTTCGGCGAGGGGCAGTACAAGTACGATGCCCGCGGTCTTGTGGCCCAGAATGCACGCGAGGAACGTTTCCACTACAATACGCAAGGTCTCCTGGTGCGAGCCTCCAAGCGGGGACGCTTCGATGTGAGATACTATTACGATCATCTGAAAAGATTGACCACACGCAAGGATAACTTTGGCAATGTCACCCAGTTCTTCTATACGAATCAGCAGCGACCCTATGAAGTCTCGCAGATATATTCGCCGCGTGACGGTAAGCTAATGTCCCTGACCTACGATGATGTCGGCCATTTGATCTATGCCCAGGTGTACAGACACAAATACTATGTGGCCACGGACCAGAGTGGCACTCCGTTGATGCTGTTCAATCAGTATGGCGAGGGAATACGCGAGATAATGCGTTCGCCTTTCGGCCACATTGTGTACGATTCGAATCCGTATTTGTATTTGCCTATCGATTTCTGTGGCGGAATTCTGGATCAGGTCACCACGCTGGTCCATATGGGGGATGGACGGGTCTATGATCCGCTGATTGGCCAATGGATGTCGCCCGATTGGCAGTGGGTGGCCGAACGTATCATCACACCCACGCGCCTGCATCTGTATCGGTTTAATGGCAACGATCCCATCAATGTGGGTCACGAGCGACACTATCCGGATAACTTTGCCAGCTGGATGCAAACCCTGGGCTACAATGTGGGCAATCTGATGCCCCAGTTGGCCAAGGAGCGCGATTTGTGGCAACCACCGGCACTCTGGGGACGTCCGCCCACCAATCCCATAGCCTTGAATATGCGACGACCCTTCGATAATATTCCCACGATGACGGTGGAGAGCGGTTTCCTGGCCCATCTCAATGTGCGACGCATGTCCGACTTCGAGCAGTTGTCGGCGCCACCGCGTTCTGCCCTGAAATGCGATGTAATGGATCCTTCACCACGCAGCATAGGCTCGGATACGGAGCCACCGTTTGGCAAGGGAATCGTGGTATCACGCACAGCCGATGGCCAGGCCATTGTATCGAGTGTTCCGGCAGCCAATGCCATTTATCGTGATGTCTACACAAGCGTCTTCAATCGCTCCAAGCTGCTGCCCTTCACTTTCGTGGTGCACAATGCCCAGCAGGACTCGTTCTTCTTTGTCAAGGAGGATGCGTGGCGGGCCAGTGAGGATCGCCAGCAGTTGAAACGTCTCCAGGGTCAGGTGAATACCACGTTCCATGAGATCACCCGAGAAAGTACGCCGGGCAGTACATCCTCCTCCTCTTCGTCGTCGTCCTCATCGTCATCGCCAGCTTCATCGAGTGGCTCCTCCTCTGGATCTGGCTCATCGGGTGCATCATCGCAGGGCAATTATTTGGATGTGAAAATCCATGGGGCACATGCCATCATCAATTTGCGCTACGGCACCACCGTGGCCAAGGAGCAGCAACGTCTCATGCACCATGCCAAGCTGACGGCCGTGCGCAAGGCCTGGCATCGGGAGAAGGAGGCCCTGCGCAGTGGCCTCACCACAATCCTGGAATGGACGCAACAGGAAAGCGACGAGATTCTCAAACAGAGCTATGCGAACAACTACGAGGGTGAATACATCCACGATGTGATGCTCTATCCCGAACTGGCCGAGGATCCCTATAACATAAAGTTTGTAAAGAAGAAGGGAGCCACCGGTGGGGCAGCGGGTGTCCCGAATGTTAGCAGGCGGCGACGTAGCATTGATTCAGAGCAAATTGCCTGTTAGCTCTTAGTCTAAAGCCCCGCCCCGCCCGCCCCCCACACACACAAACACACATCCCACATTCATTAACTACCAGCTAGTACGTAAAAACAGAATTAGAGTTGCTGCAAAAGGCAACTAAACTAATATACATATATGAGGAAATAAATCGTAAAAATAGAAACAATAATGCAAAACACATAGAGAAGAAAATCCCCTCCTCTCCCCTGCCTCCTCAACAAAAAAAAAGAAAGAAATAAAGAAAGACAACCCCGTCAAGTGTGCCATCAGTTAAGACTTTCGATTTGACATAATCACATAATCTTACCGAAAAACTAAAAACCAAAAGGTGTCACGGTACAGAGTCCCGCCTCAAAACTAAAGCCTTCTCTGAAGCACACACACTTGAACAATTCTACATACATACATATATATGATACACATACGAATATATATATATAAATATATATATATATATATATAGGCCTAAAAAAGAAATGAATATGTTATCAAATTTTTTTGTCGTTAGAACCTATGCTAAACATATATATGTTAGTTATACGGTAGTCATAATATAAAACCACACACACACATGCATACACACACACACACAATAAGAAAATTAGGAGCAGAATGAACTAAGGAAGCAACTAAACGAGAAAATGAAGGAGACGATGGGATGAAAAGAAAAAACCATAAAAGAAACATTTTTTGTTCGTGGTACTCGAGCTTTTTGAGACTGGCATAGTTTTAAACAAATACAAAACAAAAAAAAAAAAAAGAATAATAAACATTTAACATTAAATGAAGAGGAAGAGAAGGGAAAAGAAAAGAAAACATTAAACACAAGAAAACTGCACGCAACAGCGCTTTTTGGGTGTAGAATTGCATTTTCTATGTATGTCTCATAGTCATAATTACAACCAGCAACAAGAAATATATAACAAGACAGAGTATATAGAAAGATATGTATATGTATGGGATGTTAGACATCTAAACGATGCAATGTCCCACACATATGCAAACCTATATATACATATACATATATATATGTATATGTAACCCAATATGAATGTATATACAGGAGCTAAAAGATAGTAAACCAATATCGAACAGAATAATAATAATAATAATTATATTAACTGATGGATTAAACCAGCTGGTCGACTTACGAGATCAATATCCAACTAAATTGGGTTTCGAGTTCGAAGTTTCAGTTTGGAATTCGATTTTCGTAAAGACCCCCGCATCAGTTTTTGTATTCCATGAAAAAAGTTTGTTATCCACAAAGAGGAAGAGAAAAGAAATTCAACAAAAATCATGGATCATTATTCATATATATATATACATATATATATATACATATAATATAAAAAAACAACTTAGCTTTTAGGTAACAATTTTTTTTTTAATTTTACATACATATATATATAAATATTAATATAAATATAAACCTATAGCATATAAAATCCATTGGTAATGCTTAATGACTAAGTTGAAGTTAAATAATTTATTTCCCCCACATTTGTATTTCGTTTTCTTTTTTTTTTTCGTATGTCATTGTCTTTGAATATCTTTTAGCTATAGAGATCAACTATATGTAGGTATATATCTATTATATGTATTATTATTAAAAAGTAAAACAATCTGTGTAATAATTTGTTATTATTTATAAGTTGAAAGCTGCAGAAGAGAAGAGAGAGAGAGAGAGAGATCATCTCAAAAAGAAAAACAAAACAAATAAATCGAAATAAAGCTTACAAAACTTAAAAAAAAAACAAACAAAAACAAAAACAATCACTTGAAAACAAAGCCAGTATTAAATCGAAATCGAAAACAAAACCGTAACGAAAATGAAAAGCACTTGAAAATCTTTCGATCCAAACATAGTCAGCAAAATTTTCAGTTCGAATTCGAGTTTGTTTTTTGCAATTTCACTTTAAACTTTCGCTTGCTAATCGAGAATGAATGGAAATTCGAGTCGAGAGTATTAAAAATTTCAGATGGAGCTCAGTTTTGAATATATATTTAACTTCAAGCGAATTCAAATTCGAGCAAAGAACATAAATATTCATTTTCCGTCCATTTGCAAAATACTCAACAAAAAAAAAAGAGAAAATTAATGAAAACAATTAATTCAACTTTAAATTTTTCTAAAAAATGTTAACTTTTTCCCGTTTTTCTTGGTTTATTACTCTTCTTGCTTTCCCTTTTTGATTTGACTTTTGTTCATGAATTGGTGCTTATCGAATTTATTGCAAAAAAAGAAAAAAAAAAAATCGCCTAAAAACATATTTGTAAAAAAAAAACTAATATATAGACAAGGTTTTTTGTTTTTTTGTTTGTATGTGAAAGTGGAATATGATGAAAAACCCGATAAATATATATACACATACATATATATATTATATATATATACTAAATAAGTGAAGAATAAAAGAAAAATAAGAATTGCTGAATTAGTTTTGCGGAAATTAACAAATTGAAAAATGAAATTTTTGAAATGAAATTTTTGCAAGAAAAAAAAAAGAAACCAAAAAGGAAAAGATAAAACCATAATGTGGCCAAAAATAACAGGAAGATGCGCGTTGGAAAGCATAAAGAGAAATCGATAGATATGTAGAAAGCTTTCAAATTTAGACAAAACACAAGAACCGAAATTAGAAAGAGACAACCAACAACCAGCCAGGGTCAAAAAGGAGAGAAAAAGAAAACAAATTTTTCCGCCCTGTGCAGCCAAATTGATTGGCCCTAGAAAGAGATAGAGAGTGTTTTGTGTGTATATATCTAAGATTATAAAGCATAAGGCTAACCTAAGTGGATCCATAAGGAACATCCACATATATATATATATATATATGTATATGTTAAGCTTTACCATATTGCAATGTCATTTGTCTAGTTTTTTTCCATTTTTTTTGCTTTTTTTTCGAAAATGTCGCTCGAGCCTAAATAGTTGTAAAGATAAGGACAAGCATAACTTAACTAGATGTATGGTCTACGTATATATAAAATATTATCTACATACATGTATGAATATATATATGAAATTAGGGAGTGCAACCGTTATTTATAATGGTTACTGGAATCTGTTGGCAAGTTTCGTTCACAGTTTTATTATATATGTATATGTTCCTTGTATATCGGTTTTAAAAACGCTTAAACTATACACTTGACCGTGTCAACAAAAATCCCCCTTCTGTATCCTTGGGTTTTCTAGAGTTTTTCAGTTCAGATCGGTCAATTAGACATACATTAGAATACAGTTCGATGGGGATTATTTTCACCTTGCATATGAAATTAAACGCTTTGTAAATAACGAATAAGAATTATTACGATTCATAACGGTTGCAAGTCCCAAATCTATATAAACTAAAGGATATCCAATTGGCTAAATAGCTGTATAATTTCGATATTCTTTCAAAACTTTCGTTTGCATTTCTCTGTATGTTGTTTTCCTCCCCCCAATTTTTCCATTCATTCGATCATTTTTTTAATTGGCAAACCAAAAAATTAAACAAAAAACAAAAACAATTTTGAAAAAGAGCAGGAGTCAGTTACCTATTAGAATTTGGCAAGCATTAAAACAAAACAAAAAGAAGAGAAAACAAACAAAAAAAATCAAGAAAGTAAAAAAAAATAAACAAAATTAAATTGCTTCAAAAGCAACAAAAAAGACAAAAAAAAGTGCACATTAAACTAAAATTTAAAGCAAAAAACAAAAGAGATAAGATAAATATGGCTTGAAAAAAAGAAGGAAGAAAAATAAATAAATCCATAAAAAACAACAACTACAGAAATATTTATATGTAAATACGACACAAAAAAAAAAAAACAACAAAAAACAAAACATACAAAACAAAAAATGGTATTTTAGTATATTTATGTTAGAGGGCCATAAAATAATAATTAATAATAATGATAATAAATATTAAACAAAAACAAAAAAGAAAAGAGGAAAAAAAACAAGAAACAAGAAAAATACTTAGCAAATAAAGAAACAGGGAAACAATTGAGATAAATTAAACATTTAAATGTTTTGCACACACTCTCAAAATACACATACACACTCACACACACACACACACACATGGCACTACAACTAACAACTACAACAACAAAATTTAGCAACAACAAGAATTTATGAGATATAATAAAATATAAAGCCACAAACAAAAAAAAAAAAACAAACACAATTAATTTAAAAATACAAAACAAAAGGCAGCAGCGACAGAAAAAAAAAAACAAAAAAGAAACAGCAAAAATATATTTATTAACAAGAACAAGAAAAATGCAAGCAAACTTAACAAATTTGTAGTATATCACGAAGCAAACAACAACAAAAACAAAATCTAAGTAAATATAAAACAAAAAACAAAAGAAAATATTGTAGAACAAATTCTCCTCTTGAAATAAAAACAAAACAAAAAAAAGAACCACAATTTTTTTTTAAGATTTTCCCCAAAAAAAAAAAAACAAAAACAAAAAGTATAAAATGAGAATAAAGAAAACCTACCTAGCAAATACTAAGCATATATATATATATATATAGATATATATATATATATGCATACAAATAGTAATGGCATTATATATATATATATATACATATATGGGACTACATACATATATGCCTATATACATACATCTATATGTATATATAAATATATGTATATATATATAGATATATATATACATATATACATATATATATTAAGTCGAAAAAAGACGTATGAGAAAACAAAAATAATGATTATATAATGAATAATGAAGCAAGTTGCGAAGAAGAAAGAAAACCACACCACACACACTTCTGAGGATATCAAGGGTCTAAGCATAAATAAATGAAAAACTAATGAATTAATTAATGAACTAAAAATAAAACTAAATAAATGAAATATAAAACTAAATGTCAAGCAATCTCCTTTGTTCAATGTGTTTTCTTTATGGGGGGCTGAAGTTAATTTTCGATCACTATGAAGAGAAAGTTAAGCTGAAGAAAGTGCATATCAAGGACATCTAAGAAACCATGTTCCATAATAAAAGTTTCTTCTTCTTCTTCTTGAAATCCTACTTGAGTACACTTTTGATCCATATAAAAAGATTCAGCCTAATGTAGGTATAAAAGTAATTAATACTTTTATGTAAGTATTCCGGTTATACACACTCACACACACATTCAGGCAATATTCCTGACTCTTTATCATCTTCTTTTCGGGGTCTTTCATAAGGTTTGGGTTTTATTTCGTGTTTTTTTTTGTTTTTGGTTTGCTTTGGTTATGTCAGCGGCACACATGCATGCCAAATGAGCTACAAACTATGCCAGAGACACGAGACAAGAGACACGAGGATGAGGCTCGCACTATGGAGATGAGGATGAGGAGGATGTGGAACAGAATTCAAGAAGCTGCTGGTTGAGACTGCAGTTAGTAGGCAGCAGATTTGAGTGAAATGTTGCTGTTGTTGTGCAGTTAAATATTCAAATTTATACAAAGCATCTTCAGGCAGCAGCAACTGCTGCGCTGCTGTTGCTGTTGCTGTTTGCCAACTACAAACTATGTGTCAACAGCGGCTCAAGAACGAGAATCCAGAACTGAGTACCGAAAGCCTAGCTCTCTTGCTCTCTCTCTCTCTCTCTCTCTCTCTCTCTCTCTGCACTGAAAGAAAAATATGGTAATATTAAAAAACAAAGCTACTTTTCAGTGTATACAAATATCTGTGCGAATCGAAAGTTGTTTTTAACCCCAACCGATTTTGTACAGTGTTTGTTTGTCCATGGGCTACTACTACCTCATCCAGGTAAGAGTATGCTGCGAGCTGACAGCTGAAGAAAACCCAGTTCTCAATTCTCATACCACTATCCCCCCCTCCCCCCACCGCTTCATGGCTTGCGAAGAACACACAGTAAGGACAGCAGTCCCCTTCGGCCCATTTGTTGCCCGGCTGCTGCATTATTTATCTTTAAACGTGAAGCACTCACCTAACTGGCAAAGGAATAAGAAGTAACAGAGAGGGAGAGACAGAGAGAGGGAGAGAGAATGTAAGGAGGGGTTTGTGGCGGGGCCAGGGGCCTAGCCAGGTCGAGGCTTGCTATGTTTTGCATTTGAATTAAAGAGATGAGATGCGATGCGGTGCGGTGCGGTGCGGTGCGGTGCGGTACGGTGCCATGGAATAAGATGCGATTTAGGGTCGGTTCGGTGCCAGGGTTCAGGCATCGCCATCGCCATCGTCATAGTCATCGGCATCGGCATCATCACTATGGGCACTTGTCGTCTCGTTTTGTTTAAGTGCTGGCAACCTACAGAGATACACATATATATATATATATTCCTTCTCCTTTTACTCCTCCTTGTCCTCCTAATCTTCTTCGTTTGTAAGTGTAGCCAAAGGACTTGGCAACGTTTACATTTTGTGACACCAGCCGCAACAGCAAAAACCAGCTAAAAAACAAGTAAAAAATAACACACACACATACACACACACGCCTTTATATACAAATGGCAGCTCTGAGATCAGACCCAATACCCATCACAGAAGTCAGTGGAATGCTCGACCCGTGCGTGAATATGTTAAAAATGTTGTTAGTAATTCAAAGTATTCACATTCGCATCCACTTGACATTCGCATTCCAAAAGGCTGTCATTTCGTTTGGGCGTCTTGGCAAATATTTATGAGACAAGCCGGAACAACTCACCACCCCCAATCCGCCCGGCCTCTTTTCACCGCCCCTCCCGTAATGAGACATCTGCCTTCGCATCATTCTCTTCTCTTCTTCTGTGTGTGTGTGTGTGTCCTTTCCAGCGGCAGGTTGCCTAATGGCCCAGCGGTTCGGACCGAACGTTCGAAACACTCGCGTAATCAGCTTACGTAAATGCACGTGGCGTTGCGGTCAAATGTTGGCGAAGGATTTAAGTAAAAAGGATTTCTCTGCCAGAAGAAGAAAGTTGTGCAGAAAAGTGAGTCCCCTCCACCACGCATCCGCCTAAGAGCCGTAGCTCCTTGCTAAGTAGTAAGCCAAGTCCAAGTCAAGTGCGCCCGCATAATGCATAAGCAAATAATGGACAAGCTGCTGCTGGACTGGACTGAAGAAAAGATCTTTAAATAATGATGTGCCTGTCCATCCACAGCTTCATTTTAGCATGAATAAAGAATATTTAATATCTTCATATCTACAATAAAAAAGAAAATGGATAGAACGGGCGAATCTGTTTCAACTAAAATTCTAAAATAATTACGATTTAAACTTTGGTGGAATTAGCGAGCGGGATCGAGATTTGCCACGAAAGGCCACAACTCATTTTCAATTAGAACTCAAAATTTGTTAAAATCATTTTCGAGATATGATTTTTCGAGCAATTTTAATTATCGATAACATGAATGACGATAAATTTGAATGATAGAGTTGCCCGAGCAGTTATAGACACAGAATCTCAGGTGGCTAAAAGTGATTTATCCCTCTCTGCTTACTTTGATTAAGGTCTGTCTAAACTTTTCCAACTGTCACATCCTTGATAAGCCAACAGGTCACACTTGAATCTTTTCTCTGCTCAATTCAATATCAATTTCTATTAATAGAATCTTTTTATCTTTTATATACCTAACCAAAACGAAGAGATAATATTAGAGAAATGTCCTTGTCATAGGGATTGGAATTTGGTTTAGCTAGTGGCTAGATTCTTCTTCTCAGCCATGTGGAAGTGGGGAAGGAAGATTAAGAAGTGAATGCGAAGAAGAAGAAGTAGCAAGCTTTAAATAGACATTTTAACTATTTGTCGAGAGGCCGCCTTTGATGCGGCAATGAAACACATCAAAAAGATGCAAAGTCAACATTTCTGAGTGTGTGTGTGTGTGCGTGTTGGCCACATTATTAACTCTGCAGAATGAACTCTGGCAAAGAGGTAGGGGCTGGGCGTGCTGGAGGCAGCGGGACGAAAAGGCATACTCATGGTAAACTTTTGCATATTTGTTAAATACTTTAATTAATAATTTAGAGAGAGAGAGAAAAAGAGACAGATAGCAAGCCAGGGACCAAATAAGAAGGAGAACAAACAGAGTCAAGAACTAGCAAAAGATCAAGGATTATGCGTGTGTGTGTGTGTGTGTGTGTGGGTGGGTGGTGTGTCTGTGTATGAGTTGATGTGGTCGAGAGGACTCGCTGGCATAAAAAGAAAACAAAGAAGATTAGAGCAAAAGCATAGAGGAAATGTAGCGCGAGGGGGGTCGGACGGCCCGTCTCAGGCAAAGGCAGAGCCAACTTGATGAGTTTAATTATTTGAATGCTTCAGCTAACACGGCAGTCAGGAGCGAGAGAGAGAGAGTGAGAAGGATGCGCTAGCTAAACAAAAGGCAGCTGCTTTTGTCACATAAACGCACCCAAAAACCCCAAACTCATGTCTAGGCCATAGGCAAAGGACCCAGATCTAGACTCAGACCCAGACCCAGACCCACATGCCATTCTACGTGCCAGTGTCGTCATGTATAGATGTCTGTGTGTGTGTGTGTGTGTGTGTGTGTGTGTGTGTGTGTGGGCAATTCACAATCCTTTCTTACTTTTTATACCCTTTATCCATTCACAAGGTGCTGAAAAGGGTCCATTTGAAGTCATTTAGATGAAAGCATTTGTGCGCCTATATATAGATACTTGATTAAAATGAACAATCGCTGCGATAAATATACATACTAAGTTTCCCATACAATTGAATCCACACTAGACAACTAACTCTTTTAATGCAAAGGGTATCAGCAATTTGGCTCACTCTCTTTAGAGTTCCTTCTTGTTGCTGTTGTTGTTGTTTGTTTTGAAGCATTATCTTTGTGCCCAGCGACTATGGCTGGAATGATGTGGAATGTTTTTGAGACTGAATGCTCATCATGGTTTAGCTTGCGTTAGGTTAGAGAACCCCAATGTGGCAAAAGAAATTTTAAACTAGGGCCAAGAAGAGAAGAAAACTCTCTCTCTCTCTCTCGACTCTTTGGCCAAACAACAGGTAAGAAGTCTAACCTCATGATGATGATGATGATGATGATGATGATGATGCCCCGTAGCCTATTTTCCAAAATGTTTTTTCAGCTTCTCAAAAATGTTTTATGTCAAAATGACCACAGGAATGACCTTTTAGATGCCATTAGAGTGGGCAAGTGAGTGTGTGAAACACGCACACACACACACCTGGATGACAGTGTGCGGTAAATGTGGTGACCTCTATGTTCCAAGCTTCCAAGGCAAAAGAAACAACAAAAAAATCCAACAAGGAAAACGTAGCTGGAGTCGAACTTCACTTAATGTCAACTTAATTGCATTGTTTCAGCCACAAATTACAAAACGAGTTTTGCACAATGTCCTCGTAGTTGCCCCAGTTGAAAGTCCTGCGCTAACTTTCAATTCTATTCCCACTCCCATCATCTGTGGCTCTCTCAAACAATAACAATCCAGAATCCAATGGAGACGCAGTGGAGACGAGTGGAGCACCTGGTAAAAAGAATCAATTGTGTGTGACCAAATTAAGTTCACCGACTCTCCATATCTTTCTTTCCCCCTGCCACTGTCACTCCCACCTCCCACCTTTCCCACATTCCGTTCAGAGTCGGTGTGTGTGTGCCCATTGTCAAGTGGAAGCCAAATGGGGATTCATTTGAATAGAGTGACGCTCTGTTGGAACCAACTGCAGAAGGTTGCTGGCTGCAGCTGCCGTTTCGACGACCATCTCCTCGTTTCATTTCGTTTCGTTATGTAACTTAATTGAAAAACTGAACAGAACCCTCCGACACTCAGTGTGGTTGGCATTCCAACTACCCAGTTGCTTAACCTTGACTGTCTTCATCACTTATCCTGTCTCTATCTCTCTTTTTCTCTTGCTCTCAGAGAGTTTTATTCAACTGATTGCCAGCGATACAAAAAATGGAGAGTATGTGTTAGACGATTAGAAAACTCCTCGCCAATTCTCGTGGTTTTCTTGAATATTCGCGCAACAGTTCAGAGCACAGAATATGACTTCGCGGTTCCCATGAGTTGGCCGATTCGGGAAAACCCTTCCATTTCAGAAAGTATTCAGTTCTACCATTCACCACACGATGGCTAACGACCGCCTCCACTTCGTGTATCGGTAGCTCTTCCTCAGGAATCGCCTTGAGCTCACCAACAGCAACGCTTGAGATTCCTGTTTGATTTTCTCCCAATGGGCACATCGATTTCCGAGCGAGTCGAGCCATTTTTGGCTTCTTCTTTTGCTTTTTGGCCTTCCTCTGGGTCTTCGTTGTACTCTTCGACGACGTTTCTGACATTTTATCTGGAAAACTACATATTAATTTAAATCAATCTATCAATGCTTGCTCTCTGCTCGGAAGTTACCTCAATGCAGATTGCTCAGTTTTTGAAGTCCCTAGGAGAAATAACTTTCACCCTTTAATCGATAAATCAAATCGTTTGAGTTGTATCTCTAAGTTCATTTTGACGTTTGTCAGTTGAATAGTATCAGAAAAAGGAAAATCATTTCTCATTTCTCTCCAGTTTTCACAACGAACGGAACAAAATGTATCGCAAGGTAAGTTTTTTTTTTTTTTTATTAATAAATTGGATTAAAACTTCCAATTTCTTTAAACCATTTTTTTTTAAACCAGGAACGCTACCTTCTAATGTGCACCGAGTGCAATCTATTCTTTCCACCGTCACAATTTCGCTATCATGTGCCGCAGTTTCGCATGTGCGAGAGCTGCCGTCTGCTCAATTTGGACATTGTTAACTATCTCGAGCGTTATGTGTATACGCCGAGATTGCTTTGCTGCTATAGCTCCTTTGAGAACCGTTTGGATCGCATTCATCGCAAATGCCTAGCCTTGGAAAAGGAGCTGGACGATTTGAAGGAAAGATTTGCCAGGCGCGATGAAGAGAAAGCATGCAGGAAGATATACGAGGTGGTCAACAAGAAGGAAGAGGAGAATACTGGAAACGAAAAACAGGATTTGAAGATAAAAATGAAGATAGTCAAGAAGAAGAACCACAAGAAGGTTAAATTCGAAGTTGAAGAAAATGCAAACCAAGAGGAAACGATGCAGCAAGTTTCGCCTCCAAAGAAGATCAAGCTGGAGAACATGGATGGGGTCGAAGAAGAGAAATTCGCCGACGAGAAGGAGAAGAAGAATCCGAGCAAGGAGGAAGACGATGAAATGAAAGAGGAGAAAGATGTAGACAACGAGAAAGAGCAGAATGTCGAAGAAATGGTAGAACAAATCATCGACGAAATTCTCAAAAAATCATTGATTTGAACACTGAAAATGAAGACGAAAACCACAAAGAAGCCACGATGATAATGAATGAAGTGAAGATGAAAACCACAAAGAAACCACGATGGTAATGAATGAAGTGAAGACAAAAACGACAAAGATGCCATGAGGATAATGGAATAAAGAGAATGGAGACCAAAAAGAACACACAATTCAACACCTTCGTAAAGAAAAAGACGAAATCTGATTTTGAACATTTATATAAAATTCTTATAGCATAAAAAATAAACGAAAATATCGTAAAACGTATATCCAATCAAGCAAAAAAAAAAGCTTCTAATGTTTTGGGACTCCGATGACGCAATTGAATTGAGAGAGAGCAAAACTTTCTTCTTTCTCCTATTTTCGCTTATATTATTGTAATTTGATTGCATTTCATGCCATTTAATGTAACTTTCCAGCAATGCGATTATCCGGCAGGACTAGCTCGTTCGAAATTTTCCTCTCTGCTAACACACACCCTCACACACACACACACACACACACACACACACGTAATGCAATTGCAAAACTTACTGTAAAATTACCAACACAAAAGTGCAAAGGGGCTAAATGATGACCCCAAAAACCAAAAGCGCACCAAGTGGTTGGTGGATGGTGTGCAAATAAAGTATTCAGAAAATGATTTACAAAAACCCATTTATAGATTCACTAATATTCATATAAACAATTGCACTGAAGTCAGTATACACTTTATTGTCTAATTAGCAAATTTAATGTAATTAACTTTTGCTTCAAAGTGATCTTATGGAATTTCTGTTCGTTTTACTAACTGGCAAATGTCGGATCAGAAAGATAGATATAAGATATATACATATATATATAGTTTAGTGAACATTTAGAAAGGAATTTCCTGTTTTTATTTTCCCTTTTTGCTGTAAAGTGTATGCTTGGGTAGTAAAATGGGAGCAAACGCCACAGTCAAGTGGAGAATTACTGAAATTAATTTTGAAACATGCTCGCAACTTTAATGAGATTTGTGCGTGTGTGAGTGAGAGTGTGTGAGTGTGTGTGTGAGTGTGTGCTTCAATTTTGTGGCTTTAGTGGGTTAAGCAGCTTATGTTGTTGCTAAGTGGCAAAAGAGCAAACCACCGAATGGTATAAAGCATAATTAGTTGCAGCATCTCCCATTCCACTTCTCAGCCATAAAATCCCAAAGGGACTTGGTGTCCTGATGATGCCATTTCTGTTGTCCTTGTTGCTGTTGTTGTTGTTGTTGTTGTTGTTGTTGTTGCCACTGGTCAGAGTATTAAAATATTTTATTCATTTCATTTTTTGTGCTTGTTCTGTTGTTTTGTTTTTTTGTTTTGTGTGTGTTTGCCTTCTTCGGACAGATATGAAATCAGACAAAGATATGAAAATTGGAATTTTATTATCAAACCGTAACGTAACCCATTTAATTTGGGTCCACCAGGCGTGGCAGTAATTCCCGCTTCAGTCGAGGACTGAGTTGAGGTGTGAGCAAGTCATTTGCACCGACTTTGGTATACCAGCCAACTGAAGTGGCCTTTGACTTTGTGAATCTTTTGGCCATCTTTTTCGTTGTGAGTTATAGCCTCAAATTTGCTAATGATTTAGAATAATCTAAATCTCTCTCTCTCTCTCTCTCTCTCTCAGTCTTTCTCATTTTCTATATATATGTATTAGTTTGCTTTTGTAAAGAGTTTTCTTAATTTGTTCTTCAATTCATTCCATGGCCATTAGTTGGCTACTTTTTTAAATTTCAACTCCAACTATACTTTTAGCCCACTCCATCGATATCTAGTCAATGTCCCAGTATTGGTTCGTGTTCCGGTAACCATTTCATTACAGACTCGCACATATCCTTACCCTCTTGAAAGCTGTTTGTCACTTGATCCCTCTCTCCTTTCTTTCATTATTCCCCCCTCGGCCACCGCCACAATTCTGCTTCAGTCGCCTAACTCTTTGCCTGGTGTTGAGTGCTGATGGTCGAAGTAAAAAGCAAACTAAAGCAGGAAAATTGAATTCGAAAAGCAACTTTATATACATACATACATGGGAGTAAAGTATATACATATGTATGTATGTGTGTACGGGGGGAAACTGGGAGAAAAACTTGCAAAAAAGAAACAAGAGAAGAGGAAAAACAGAGGCGAGCAGAGAAGATGAAGAAAGAGAAGACGACGAAGAAGCAGAAAAAAACTAAAAAGTGAATTAGTGGGCAAAACTAAAACTAAAAACTCAGCAAGATTAATAGGAACACGTAAAATGTAATTATTTTCCTGTACTTGTGCTATTTGTGCCAGAGCGAAAGGGAGGAAAATAGAGTGAGCGAAACAGAGAGAGAGAGAGAGAGAGAGAGAGAGAGAGAGAGAATGGCAGAGAATGGAAGCCTGACAACTTTGAGCATTTTTTCAACAGCAGGAGCCCAGAACTAAGAGGACTCCATGGCATGTGTGTTGGTGTGTGTGTGTGTGTGTGTGTGCCAGTTGTTTCGCCCCAAGTAGTTTTCTTGTGTAATTATAATTGCATAATTTATTTATAATATGATTTTCATGCTGTTTTTCCCCCTTAGCTGGCAAAAAAGGCAACTCCAAACCAAACGAAACCAGCCCAGCAACTCCAATTCCTTGCACAACTGTTCCTTCGTTCGTCCTTTCATATCGTCCGTCCATTCGTCTATATATATATGTCCTGCTCGTTTGGTTGTCCTTGCAGTAGTTTAGTTTATGTATTACCAAATGCATTGGAGCCCACAGACATGTGACTGTAACTGTGGCCGAAAACTTGCCAGCCGAAAATGCCTGCTGGGTGCAAGTGAAATGTTAACCCCCCCCCCAACTTCACTTCCCTCCAAAAAAACTTCCGCACACCCATAGAGTAAAAGAGAGAGACAGACAGAAAAAGGGGGAAAAGTGTACGTGCAAGTGCTTCAAGTTCATTATGTCTGGGCATATAAATTTCACTTGGCCACAAACCGAAATCGGAGTCAAATGGCTCCGCAGGCATTTAGGTGTATAATATGACTCACGTGCATTAAAATGGGGGAAAGGTTAGAGGAGACTCTTTAATTTCATAGCCGTTGTAACCATTGGGTCGACAAGGCAAGGCAAGGCAAGGATCTCCTGTGCTCTACTCGACTCTGTTCTGTTTAAATTTGACTCACTGGCCACGTATTAAGAACACAGATAATCATAAAAATATATCAACAAACTTATTTGTTCTCTGTTCGGCCTCCGTCTCTCCACCCTCTGTCTTTTCATTGTATTTTGCTCGTTGCTCTGCTCTGCTCTGCTCTGCTCTGCCCTGCAGCAGCATCAGCCTCCTTTTTGGTAGTGCCACGAACCTGGCAGAGCGTGACAAGGCATGCAAATGCAGTAAGCAGTACAAAAAGGAGACTGTGGGAGGGAGCTGAGCAAAGAGAATGAAAAAGAGTGAGACAACAGGTAAAAGGTAATTGAAACAAAAGTTGTGGCCCCGAAGAAAACTGTAGCATACGTTGCGGCGCCTTAAAAACCCATTTTCCAACTGTTGACACGTGCCGCATCGTATACACCTCCCACGCCCCATGCCCCCCCTCTTCCGACGCCCGCGTGGCCCGTGGTACCATCATGAAGCTGACTGAAAATCACGCTAAGTAAACAACGTGAAATGAAAGTCATGCGTCGCATTTTAAAACCCTGCATTGTCCCAGGACACGTTCCCATAGTAGGTAGGTAGATAGGTGGGTATGTAGCAGTGCCTATCCCCCCCCCCCCCCCCCCCCCACACACACCAACCACCCCTACTTTCTCCATTCAGCTGCCTTGGCCACCATTCTGACAAGAGATGCGCATAATTTAAAAGACAAATTTGCTTCACCCGCGTATGAGTCTGCGGCTGAAACACCGACTGAGAGGACGAGTTCAGGTTGAAGTTGGCATCAGAGTTTGGGGTTTGGGGTTGCAGGTCAGCGGTTTGGTTTGGTTTGTCTGATGCATTCGTAAATATGCCTCATTATTATTGTTGTTATTGTGCCCCCCCATTCATCGCTTTCATTTCTCATCAGCCACCAATCTGGCACTCTTCTTGGTAGCTCTTCTCACATGATATTCTTTTCGGCATTGGCGATGCGGCGGCCTTGCCCCATTCGTCACGTCGTCGCATGTTTTGTTGGGATCCTCGTGCAGAAGGCAAAACGGAAATGGCAACAAAGTACAAAGCAATTTAATAAATGCCCGGAATCACGTGAAGGTGTTAAACAAAACATTTCAACCCGAATGGCCACAGCACGTCGAAAACCAAAACAAGAAGAAAACGAACACAACAAAAAGGACCAAACGAACGAACGAAAACCAAAACAAAATGGTGACAGAGAAGGCTGAGCGGGCAACAGGAGCAGGAACAGAAGCAGGAGCAAGAGATGATGAAGATGGAAACGTAAATGTGAGCGACGACAGGCGTAATTGAAATACCCCATACACGCATGCAATCCAGTCAGCCATCCAGGCCGCCATGCCGCCAGACCGCCAGTTGTGATGAGGTCAATTGGTGGGACGGGATGGGATGGGATGGCCAGTTGAGGACTCTCGTCCAGAACTTGCATGCCAAATCGAATTAAATTTCGCTCACTTTCAAAGTGAAATTTTTCCAAACTGCCTTCAATTAAAAAATTTCACATTTTTTCTAATGGCTTAGAGTCATGAGAGGGGTGAAGAGGAGGTAGGATTAATCCTAATCGCTGAAAATGAAATAATTTTTGATCCTTCTTATACAAATAATGCTTTACTCTCCTAGGAAATGGAAATAAACTGAATGGAAAACCTATTTAAAAATATACTTTTAAAATTAAAAATCGATAACATTTATTTACTATCGAAAACTTTGGGGATTTCCCCAAAAACTAGAATCCAAACCAGTTGAATCACTGGCATTTTCATAATGAGCAAGTGCAAAGGAGATAGATAGATGAAAAGTCACAGAGACAGAGAGAGAGAGAGAGAGAGAGAGAGAGTGTGTGGGGTAAATAGAGAATCAGAGAATCATAATCATAATTATTTTGCAGCAACTGAATGCATCTTTAATTGCCGGTAATGTGCGGTATTGACATCCTAGCACTCCCTTTGACCCACCCGCACAGCCACTCCCACATTTGAATTGGCAATATGTAGGTGTGTGTTTGTGTGTGTGTCTGTGTAGATATCCTGGGGCATTCCCCTCGCACACACTCACATCATTTGTTTGCATATGCATTGACGTATTTGCCGAAGCCAGCGAAGCGTGTGATTAAATTTAAAATATTTAAGCATATTTTACGCGTTGACTAAAAAAAAAACAACACACACACACACACACACACACATGCACACACAACGGGCATTGACCAAGTGGCGGCTGGAAGAGTGCACAATGCAACAAAAAAACCGAAAAAATATAAAAATAAAAGTAAAATAACAATAAAAATATATATGTATAAGTATAAAAAAAGAAAAGGAAAAAAATGGAGCGCAAATTAAAAAGAATAAAAATGCAATGAAAATTGCGCGGGCCAAAATAAAATGTAAAAATGCAAGAAAAAAAACACGGCCAACAAACAAAAACAAAAACCTTGGATACATCATGAAATAACCGACTTGAAGATATCCTACAAAAGGGCACAAGTTTTGATCCCATTCAATTGAGAACCGTCTATCGCCGTGTCGAGTGTCATTGAATGGACACCAGCCACAACCGAGCTAAACTATAGATCAGATTGGGATGTTCTTAACAAAACAAGAGTCTACTTTTGGGCCAACAGAGAAAGGGAACCGATCTTTAAATCGTAACTTCCTTTTTCTTCTCCTGAAATCTGAAAAATGCATGGAAAATAGATCTTACAAGGCTTTTCTTGACTCGGGCATACCCCTGGATACCTTTTTTTTTTGGCGATACAGAGTGTTAAAAAGTGTAAGCAAACGGCGCTGAAAATGCGCAATTGTTTACGGCCTCTGGGAAAGGGGGTAGGGAGTAAGGGGTGGGACTTAATATTGGTACGTTATTGTGTGGGTGGTATGTCTCTTGTCTGAGGGTATTGAAATGGCAAGGGCTGGAGCTGCGATGTGCGGACCGGGGGTTAGGGTTGGGGGGTCTGTGGGCATGTGGAAAATCAACGCCAACCGATACGATACGATGCTTTGCGTTTGGGTTGCGATCCAATGCGATGCGATGCGATGCCATGCCATGTGATGCGATGCGATGCGAGGCGAGCACACAATATGTTTCCAATGTAGCACATTTAATATTAACTTTTCGAATTTATTTTTATTTCCGCATTTGTTGCTTGTGTCTCTTTCGCTTGCGCTGGTACTCACTCTCTCTCTCTCTCTTTCCATCTCTGTCTCTCTCTTTTTTTTGTGTGTGCCACACATTCATTTCGCTTCATTTCTTGCTTTCTTGCAGGAAATTACAGCATGTAATTTGCATTCAGTTGTAAAGTGAAATGGAATAATTTCACGAAGCTGCCGCTGCTGATGGGGCCCAACGTGGGGCCCGACTATGACTCACTCACTCCCCTTAACAGTCCGCTCACCTACATAAATGTGAATGTGTATGAGTGTGTGTGTGTGTGTGTGCGGGTGCTTGTGTATGTGTGAGTGTGTGTATTAATTTCTCAATCATTCAATCATGCATTCTCTTCCTCTGCCACTCTATCCTCCATTTCTCTCTGTCTCTGTGTGTGTGCAAAAATTTGACATGCTTTTAACCAAGTGAGTCCTTATTTGTCCATGTATGTGTGTGCAAGAACGCGGAAGTTGACACTTTCAGGTCTAATGGAGGGGTAGGGACACGGTCTCCGGCTTTGGCTCGAGCGGAAGCAGCAGCACAGACATTCGCCCGCCCCTCGCACCCTTGCCACGGCAGTCCCTTTAACATCATTGCTCCTAGAGTCCTCAATGGCATCCTTTACATCTTTCGTATTGGCCGCATCCACCTCATACACTTCCCCTTCACTCATATATACCCTTCGCCATTGGCAATTGCTTTGGATTTCTTCTTCTACTTCATCTTTGTGTCGACTCTAGGGGGAATTTTTGAATAGCATTCAATGGGTCTTTCATCATCATTGCTTTTCCTTTTTTTCGTCTTTTTTTGTATGTGTGTATGCATATGTGTGTGAGGTTATTTGGAGGTGAATGAGTTGAAAGTACTTCGCACAAAAAAACTAACAAAATTTGACTAAACTTCAATTGAAAACTAAAGTTACATCAAATCAACTCAAGATTGCAAAAATACTTGACAAAATCTAGTGAAAACCCAAATATTTAGTAGCTTAAAGTAATCCTTTATAAGAAAAATGATCGCATAGATAAAATGTTGTACATTTTATTAAGGTTTCATTTACGCTTTTCTCGAAAGCCATTAATGCGACTTTGGAAAGATATTTGTTCAACTATATCAGGATATATGTCGGTATATTTATGTAGAAACGTATATCGTATCGTCTTCCTTTCATTTCTGTGGAATAACGTTAAAAGTTCAACTGCTCGACCCACAAGCCACATGTAAACGGAGCTCTGGTTTGGCCTGGCACTCGTCCGTGCTCTTCCGCTCTCCGTAAGTGTATATAGAAAAGCCATTTTAAAAAAGAAATCAAATTAAGTGCCTGGGGCAGCCATTTTGAGCATACGCTATATCAAATTATGGGCTCACCCACACACACACACACACACACACACACACACACACAAACATGTTGAAAGTAGGAAATGGGCGTGGATGTCAAAGTGGAAGTGAGTGATTCAAAGAAAGAGAGAGAGAGTGTCTAGGTCAGGTCAATCAGGTATGGTTCTTGCTTCTTGTGGCACTGTTTGAAGACAGCGAAATGCATATCCCTTTTATCGAAATCGTCATCATCAATGAATGGCCTCCAATCCCTTATTTTTCCGGTTGCCTTTCATTTTTCTGATTCCGTTTTTTTGTGCATTTGTCTCTATTTGTTTCTGTGTTCACGTTTAAATTTTTAATTGAAATTATATATTGATGACCAACTCGACATGAACTCGACGGCAACTGGCCCAAAACCCAAGTTGTTCATTTGACCAAAAGGACATATATACATACATACATACATGTATATATACATGGCATAAGATCAGGCCGCCAATAGTCGACTCCAATGACAACAACAACTCCAGCTCCAACTCCATTCCCAATGCCCAATCCAACTCCAGCTCCAATTCCAACTGCAACTCTCAATCTCTGACCATTCATTTTTCGTTGTTGTTGTTGTTGTTGTTGCTGAGGTCAGAGTCAGATTTAATACCGATTCGGTTCGTTCATTATTAACAGCGACAGCTGCAGTAGCCAACAACGCTATCATATTGACAGTTATTAAAGCGAATGAATCACTGAATGAATGCACACTATGAATACAAACAACAACAACAACAATGCAATGAACACACAATGAATATAATTTCACAAAAAACAATCCCCAAACTGTCCTTTTAAAGCCATTCTTCATAGACAAAGAAATTAAACTTAAATATAAACTTTAACCTCAATTCCATAATCTATTCGTGAAACTGTTTTATCCTTCTGATCGAGGTAACGTTTCAAAATCAATCAATTCATATATACTCTAAAATGGAATAAGATTAAGCTTAGTGGTAAGTAAGGGTATTACTATGGGCATTATTATGCAAATGTGAATGATTTGATCTCTTTAAGGGTAAGACCTACACAATTTGAGTTCCTCTTTATATTTTAGTCCATCTTTCTCTATGCATAACGGCCACTTTATCTTTGTTGGCCAGGTTTCAATTAATATTCATTTACTTTAACTATAAATAAATCAATCAAGAGAAATTAGCCCAAAAGCCTTTTACCATTGTGTCCCCTATGGCAATTACTTATGATTAACAATGGAATTTCTATATATAACAATTTCTATAACAATTTACATTCGAATATTGTATGTATTTCCATTTTGCAATTGCAATTGGGTCAAAGGAATTCGGAATTTCAAATTTGTTTTTGTTTCATTCATTTTGTATGTAGCAAAACGATTAAAGTTAAAACTAAGCAATCACTTTCCTTACTAGCAAATTTGCCTAGTGCCTACTGCCATTTCCTAGTGTCTCCCATTTGATTGTAAAGTTCAGTGCCGTTTACATATGAGCTATGCATTTTTAAGCACAAACTTTGTGGTTTTAGGCACAAAATTAATATTCAAAACCGAAAACCGAACCAGATGATGGCGTCCAGTGGGGGGAAGAGGGATTGTGCGGGGGTGTGGGGTGTCTTAGCTGAGGAAGGTTACCTGGTAGTTGTAAATGCATATTAGTTCTAAGAGATCCCTGAGTGGTCGGTGGCATAAATGCATCTGCAATTAATGTAAATTAAAATCAAAACCAAATTCCATTTCCGTTTTAACAAGACACTTAATTACATAAGTGAGTGGACAAACAACACACACACACACGCTGAGAGGGAGAGATTGATAGGGCGTCAGACTGATTTGTGGGCGTGGCAGTGGCTAGAAAATATGTTTTTGCACTTAAGTAACTAAATGTCGTACCTTTGCCCATACCTATGCTAAGGTAAAATGTCGAAGTAACTTTTGGTTTATTTATCCACATTGCTCATACGCCACGTGGTACACGTAGAGAGCAAGAGCGAGAGCAAGAATGCAAGAGAAATGGTATTAGTTGAAGAGAATGAGTAATAAAGTCGCTCTCGTTCACTCATTCACTCTCTCTCTCCCTATCTCTTTACACTTTGCTGTATATAGGCGAGAGAATGAGAGAGCCAGTTACCAGGCGTTCAGACATCAAAAACAGGCTTCGATTTTGCCGGCCTTTGCTTTTTCGCCCCATTTGCATTTCTGCCTGCTGCCTGCTGTCGGCTGCCTGCTGCTGCCTTCTGCTGCTACTGCTTCTCTTTCTCCTGCTCCCATAATTAAGTTTCATTCGAATTTTGGCCGTACTATATAGATATCTATGTAGATATATATACATACATATATGTATGTAGGTATACGTATACGTTGAGCTCACTTCGTGTCTTGTCTTACATTTGGGTAGGAGGAGGGATTAATCCAAGCAATTTATTCGCCTCAAATTGTATGTAAGATTCAAGCATCTTTAACATCCAAGACAAATGACAATAACAATATTGCAACATCAACTGCAGATACAAATGAAAATCAAAATCGAAATAGAAATGAAAATTAAAACAAAACAAAACATAAGAGAAGACAACATTTTCATTACATTTCATCTGTTTTGGCAATTGTTTTTGCTTTGTTCATACATATGCATATACAGTGAAACCTCGATATAACGAACTTCGTTATAACGAAAAACCCAATATAACGAATTTTTTGTTAAGTCCCTTGAAAGGACTAAGGTTTTACATTTCAGTACCTATAGCGAATCAATAGATATAACGAATAATTTTGCGATCCCCCTCAGATTCGTTATATCGAGGTTTCACTGTATATTAAAATATATCTATCTACATATATTTGTCTGTATGTATGTATATGTAATTAGACGAAATTGGAAACTAAGTAATTAAATATAGTCCATGCAAGACGATTTGCTATATAACTCAAGTGTGAATCCTAATTGACGATGAATAAGTTTCGTTTGAATCTGCCTGATTGGCCTTTGACAATTCTATTCTAGTTTATTGTGAATACAAATTAGGCCACAGAGAGTTAAACTGGCGATACCCTGCATGAAGTAAGCGAAATCCTTAGCATTATTTCGATAATTTTTCAAATAATTTTAGTAAAAAACACAAAGATACATTGTGAAAGATAACTTTAATCTCTATTTTTATCTATTGTTTCTTCTGCAAATTCCTTGGTACCAATATGCTCTCTTACTCTAGGATATTTTAGACAATATATATATTTATATACATGTGTGTATATAAATTTATATGATACATATTGTGATGGATACTTTATTGAAATTGTAATTAGACTCTTTGATAGATTATTGTTTAAGATTATGCGAATTGCTATAAAGGATTGCAATGAAACAATAGTGCAATTATGTATTTATATACAAAAATTTGTGTAGATCTTTAAGACTGATTAAACAAATTGAGATTCAGATCCAACTGAATAATGGGTCTATTATTCTAAAAACATTAAATTAGAGCATGACAATGTCATATGGTTAGTTTTATTAAGATGTTTCGAATATTGAATATTTGGGCTGAAAATACAATTGACAGAATTTAGTTTGTCTAATTAATATTTCGACTTGCAAACTATTTAAACAAAATCCCCACGTTGGGCCCCCATTTAGCCTAGTCACAAACCAAATGAACATTAAGAGAATTTTATAGGAAAAATACATTAAAATTATGGCTAGTCTAGCCTAGAGAAGCACAGAAAGAGAGAGAGAGAGAGAGAGAGAAAAGAGAGTAGGAGAATGCGCAGAGAGTTTACTACATAAAATATTATGTAGCTAGATAAAGAGGAAAGTGTAAAGGGTTTTTTTTTCGCCTTAAATGGACAATGTTGGGCTTAAAATAGGTGAGCAAGTCGTTCAGAGTTAGCAAGAGTAATGGAACTGAGCCAAAAACAGAAAGACAGAAAAAGGGGGGAAAAACATTGAAGAAATCGATGTGTAATTAACAAGTTTTTTTTTTCTTAATTGATGATGGCAATTAACGCGAGAAAGAGCAAAGAATTGCAATTGCTTATAGCTAGAAACTAAAATCGATCAACTGTGCATTTAAAGCAAAGCCTTTGACTTGAGTAGATACGAATGGATATCCTTTCCATCTTTCTATTTATTATTTGCTTTTTAGGTTGCTCTGCTTTTAATTTGTATAATGTTTCTCAGCTAGGCCGAATATTTAACAATTGCCATGGACTTTTCATGTTTCGCAGGGTATGCTCCAAAAAAAAAAGAAGGAAGCTTGCAAAAAACTAATTTTGTCCTCGTCGTTGTCGTTGGCGTTGCGACTGACAAGTGACTTGCATATATTTTGACTTCTTCGCCTCCTCCATTCCAGCTTATGGAACTGGGCCCATTCTTCTTCCCATATTTGAAGCATAAAGAAAAATTTGTTTGGCAATATGCGCGACGCGTATTTTGTTGCAAAAGTCTTGCATTAATCTAAATATTTGCATGCTTACGTTGGTTTGGGGCTATGGGCCAGCTACGGCTACGATTCCGGGGTTTGAGTGTAGCGGATTCCGTTCCGCGGATAAGGTCTTTGCCTATTTATTTATTTTCAACGTTGTCGTCGTCGTCGTCGTTGTTGTTGTCGTCGCTGTCTCTGTCCCTGTTGCTCTCCTCGGTTTGCATCATTTTCCGGCTGTTCCTTCGCCGTCTGCCAAATTGTCAACGACTTTTGTGGGAGGACGTTGGCGGTATCGGACAACGCTGCAGCGTTGCATTTTCGTTTCGTTTCATTTTTGGTGGGCAACAAACTCACATTTAAAATGCATTTCGCATGCAATTTCATTGCATTTCCATTGCAAATGCAACGCCAACTTTTCTCAGAGAGGACGAGCGAAAGAGAGAGAGAGTAAGGTGACGCAGAGAGGGACAATGCCAAAATAATAATAATAATAATAAGAATAATCATCATCATCATCATCAACAGCAGCAACAGCAGCGGCGACAATCGCTGGCAAGGAGTCGGCTACTAGACGGGTTGACGTATAAAAAACGCTTTACTGTAGTTATTTTTATACATTGCATTTTCCGGGGAGGGTGACGAGTTTTCCCCCATTTTACTTTTATTTTTGTTTATTCGTTTGCATTTTAAGTAATCAAAAACGTTTAAACGAATTTGGGGGATTTGCATTTTGTGGCCAAAACAACCGACAACAAGCTAGACTTGACTACGCTGAATGGAATGGCCAAAGAGGGTGGCCAATAAGGAGATTCAACTCAAATAATCTAATCTCTATAAAAGAGTTTCTAGATTTAATCTGATAACTAAGCACAGATCTGTGATCCTAGACCAATTGAGCAGTTAATTTATCTGAGAATAGCTTGAGGAAATGACGATGAGATGCGTTTAGCAGCTTAGAATTCAATCCAATAGTCAACTTATTAAGTGAATAAAAGCCTTTTCCCCTACCCATACCAAGCAACCGTATTCATAATTTTCATTCAACTATCGTGTGGTGATAATCGTCACATTTGCCATCTTCAATCGACAAAATTAGCCAAGAGGAATGCAGAGAAGAGAAAATAACATCATCAGCCATAACAACAGCAACAACAACTGTGAAAATGTCGTGGAAATTGGAAAAATGGAAATGGGAAAACTCAATTTTTGAGCCACATGGGGCGTTAACTTCCTTCTTTCATATGGAGTATTTGTGAATGACGATGACGATGACGATGACCTGCTGTTAGCTGTTTTCCGCCACATGCAGATAAAACACTGCAAAGGATAGATAGAGAGAGTGATAGAGGGAGGGGGAGTGTGTGTGTGTGTGTGTGTGTGTGGGAGTGTGTTGTGATAGAGGCCAGGCTAGACCAGACCTACGGTCTATATGTCAAATTAATTGATGACCAATTTGCGTTTTCAATTAAAAGCAACGGCGCACTTTTTGCCAAAGATACGATTTCATTTTCAGTTTTATGTCTCGCTACGATTTTTATGAAATGGCAGAAACGACAAACGACGAACGGTAAAGCTAATGGTTAGGGTACACTACTATACACATACATACATACAATGGCAATGGTCAGGACAACGTTTGCGATGTCGTTGCCGTCGCGAAAATTGGTAAATTTTTTTTTTTTGCTTTTTTGCTTGCGACGAAAGGAGGCAGTTAGGTTGGGAGAACTATGAAGTAGAAACTGAATAGAAGCTGGCCAAAACTGGCCAATTGCATTGAATTGTGTTATAAATGCAAAAGCCTCGTTTCCTGTGTGTGTTTGTCTTTCTGTCTCTCTCTCGCTCTCTCCATCTCTCTCTTCATATCAATTACAAAGTATGACAGCGTTTCTTTAATTAAGTTGAACAATTTGTAGCCAGTTGTCGACTGAAATAGAGAGTAGTTCTCTTTCTAACTCATACTCTCTATTTGAGTTTCTTTTTTTTTTTTTTTTTGTTATTCGCCATTTGGCAGTCAGTTGACAATTTCAGTATCCAGGTGGGCTATAGTCAATTGTAACTGGTTCTGTCTCCTTGTTGTTGTTGTTGTTTATTGGAAATGTCTACAATTTGAACATGCAAATGGCATGTCATTGACCCAAAACGGGGCGTAGAAATCACTAGAGTTTAACTTTAACCTAACCCCTTGACGAAACGAAAGTAAAAGAGCATTAAAATGTTCTGAAGAAAGCTATTTGGGTAGAAACAATAAACTGTTTTAACAGTCGATATCGTTATGTCAAAATAAATAACTTATTACTGACTATGGAATTGTAAATGTAAATGTATTTGAAGCATTATGCAATTGATAATTGAAAAGTGTGTGGTTCGTTTTCCTAGTCACTTTAAATTTTGACTTACTATCAAAGAACTTTTAAGTATGATCGTGTTGGCTGCTGGAGTGAGGAGTATGGATGAAGCGAGGTAAGGAAATTTAGGCAAATTCCATTGGTACTTGAAGGTCTTAAAACGTAAAAGATACACACATACACACACATACTACATACTTACATGTGGACACACGCACTTGTCTAATGGTTGACATGGGTGCCTTTGGTTATGGATAGGCCCAGACTCAGGCAATTCAGATGCGCCCTCAAGTGTGTGTGTATTGTGGGTGTGTGTGTGTGTGAGTGTGTATACGTATCGATTATCTGGGACAACAGACGGCGACATCCGTAGACGATGACGATGACTACTACCACACAAGGACAATGGGAACTTACGAACAAACGAATGAACGGTAGTGGTAGGACGACGACGACGACGACGACGAATTGTGAACGGACGGACAAGCGAACGGATCAACTAGCCAGTAATAATGTCTTTCGCTGACATTTGACATTTCGGCTATATTTCACTCACTTTGTGACAACTGGCAACTTGGCATTCAAATATAACCAAAGAGCAAGACAGAGACAGAGAGGTAAAGACTTCTACTCCCACACTCAGATGTTTAAGAACAATAAATTTGTGGGCCAGTGTCTGCGTGTGTGTGTGTGTGTGTGTGTGTTGTGTGTGAGAGAGAAAGACAGGCTAAATGTTTGGCAGACAAGACGGAAGCGACATATTTGAGCCAGAGCGAATGCGTTGGCCATTATCATCAACAGCAGCAACCAGAGTAGCAACCGAGCAAGAGAATCAACTGGCTGGCTCGGCATTTACATCATAACATGACCGACTGATGGATAGACAGATAACCAGCATTAGCATTAGCGGCAGGGCGGACAACCTTCCGACGACTCCTTTCAACTCCAACTCCGGATGACTCCGACTCCGACTCCGCTTCAGCCCGTTCGTGACTGCAATGGGCAGAACTCACGCTGAATGTTGAAAAACATGCGGGTAAATTATCTTTTCATTTCCGTCAACGCTCTCCTCTGTCTCTCTCTCTCTTTCGTTCCGTAGCCTTCTTCTCGTCTGGCAAGAGCCACATTGTCGTCACATCCACTCACACACTCACACACACACAACCTCATTATCACCGTCATCATCATCATCTAGAGCATCTATTTACCATCCATCCAGGCGTTGTCACTGCCATTCGATTGTTTCTGTAGTTGTGCGTAAGCTTTTTAGCAATCACTGCCCGCCTCTGGCCACGCCCCTTTACTTAAGAAAAAGAGAGAAAAAAATAAATAATACAAAAAAGAAACAAAAAAAAATTGTCGACTCTCATTAAGCATGCCCCATTTCCCCATTCACTTCCTGCCTCTTCCTGCCTTCTGTGTCTTGTGTCATCCATCCATCCATCCATCCAACGGGCAAATGGCAACCATCATCCGATCCGCTTTCGTTGTGCGGTGTGGTAAAGTGCGGTGAGTGGCCGGAGAAGGGGTAGCGGGTAAAACGGCCGTTAAAAGCAGCTTAAATCGAATTTTTATTTTCACTAATTGTTTCATCAAATTATATAAATTGCATGCACATGGAAACAACGAGAAAAATGTAAGGAAAATACGTACCAATCCCCAATACCTTTGTTTTACCACCACCTCGTCCCCCCTCCCGCTCTCTTAGTCTCTTTATCGCACTGCCTCTGATTTCATCACTCTGTCTCTGTTGTTCTGTTGGGATATTTATTATTCGTCATGTGGAAATTCGAAAAATCGTTAAATATAAAATGAAATTTCTTGTTAAGTAACCTTTGAGTTTCCTTAATTTCCATTAAGTTTTAAATTATTAATTATTTGTAAGTAAATATGAAATCAGTATCTCTCGACCTGTAAGAATTATACGATATGGTGGTCTAATCCGATTGGTTCTCAATACAATTGTTGCAGCTTTATGCAGGGCATGAACTCAACTCATTGAAGGTTCAAATGAATTCAAGATCATATTTCTTTATAGAAAACTTTTTCTATTTTCTTTTTCCTGGAAAATACATTTGTGAAATGAATGAGAAATCGTTAGGATATATAGCATATACATAAGCTAATAGATCAAATGGCGTCTCGTTGCCGCTGCTCTTTAATCACAGCCAAATGTTTTTTCCAGGTCTCTCCTCTTCGTGTTGTCAATTCTCAATTATGATGATATCTGTTTTGATCCGAGAAATCTGCCACCTAGACGACAAGTATTTATGGCATATGCGCTTAGGTTTTCGATCCCCGAAAATTCCCCAACGTGCCATCGATTATGACTCTATCTCTCTCACTCTCACTCTCTGCCTCTCCGTTCAACTAGAGTGCAAAACGTGACAAAAAGATGTTGCACAAATATAAAACGGTAGGGTGAAATGTGCCCGGATGGTGGCGATGGGGCAGGTGGGCGGGGATTGCAGGTGGTTGTCACAATACAACAAACACAGCAAAATAGAAATGACTTTAATAGCTCATCAATGATTCAGGCGGAAATCCGGGCTGTCCGGAGTGCAGTCCGGTTTATTGGATACCGGAAAGGCATTATGTTCTTCTTGTTCTTCTTATTGTTGTTGTTATTGTTGTTGCTGCTGTTCTTGTGGTGTCTGGCCTATCCTCCATGTTGTTGTTGTGTCGTCTCCTTTGTCCCAGGTTTCTCTTGTCGCTCTCTCTCTCTCTCTCTCTCCGGCATGTCTGTCTCTGTGTCTATGTCCATGTCTGGGGCTGCGTCTGTTGCTTAGTTGCAATGATTTTCACGCCGCCTCCAAAAAGTATGCAACGAAATTTGCATATTGTTTTGCTTTTACCAACGCCCCACAAAGTCTGCAATTTGTCTGACGCTTTGCATGGGCTATAAACTCTAAAACATTAGGGTGGCTCATACAAAGCTCAAAAATCACTACTCCAATAGAAGATAAGTCCTCCAACCATATGTAAGTCAGCTTGATTTAGCTAATCTTCTGTAAAATAAAGACAACAAATTGACTGACTGTTGGCTTATTTAGAATAAATCAATCAGAAATACATCTTGTTTTAAGAATCAATAATGTTGAATAACCCTATTGTCACTGCCAGTGTGCGTGTGTGTGTGTGTGTGTGTGTGTGTGTCGTTGTGTGTTGTTTGGGCTTGTTGCGAGTATGTGGCATATGCAACCCATTTTAAGTCAACTCTCACTTCAATTGCATTTTCACCTGTCTCTGCCTTTACCCCTTTCGCCCTGTAGCTCTTTACACCTCTTTTCAGGTTTGCACATCTCTCTCTCTCTCTCTCTATCTCCCTCTCTCTCTCTGTCTTTCTCGTTGTGTTTGTGTGTGTGTGAGGCATTATTATCATCATTATGGATGGCACATCATGACTCGTTCTACTGTTGCCTCAACTCCTGCATCTGCTGTACTGTTTGGGTCATATGACAGTAGCCGTTTGGCTTTTGTGTCTCATTTATTATGCAAATCTGAACGAGGAAAACTGAACACTTCGCCCCTTGCCCACACCCACACCACATCCCACCCCTTTTGACATTGCCACCACCACTGTCTGATTGTGTCATATTGCGAATTGCCTTCAACACGATGTGTTCTTGTTGTTGTTGTTGTTGTTGTTGGTGGCAAATGGTCAAAAAGTTCAACATCCACAACAATTATGCTTGTTGCACTGACAGTCACCAGAGTTGCAATAACAACAACAACAACAACAGCAGCAACTACTTCATTATCATCTTTTCCATCATTATTATTATTAACTATTATTGTTGTTGCTCCTTGTCCCCAGAGAGTGAGTGGAAGCGAAAGAGATAGAGAGAGAGAGAGAGAGAGAGAGAGAGAGAGAGAGAGAGATAGAAAGAGTGTCCTGATAATAATATGCCTTTGTTTTCTTCCACATAATGTTGAAAGTAATTTTGCAAATTGTTCAACAAGTCCCCTTCCCTCCAACCTCACATCATTCCCATTCTGGCTATCACCTGGCCAGAAATCCTTCTCAACCACAGCAAACACACACAAAACCAATAAATACATACACTCACATGTAAATTTGTATGTGTGTGTGTGTGTGAGAAAGTTTTGTTTGCATTTAATAAAATGACTGCAAAAATATTATATTATGTAATAACAAATCAACGGAATTGGTAAAATTTATGTTCGTATTTAAATGCCAAATTTAATTTCGGTTACGTGTAAATGTTATTAAAAATTGTAATTAAACAAAAAGAAAACCAATAAAACCTAAAAGCAAATAATTAGTATATCGACATTGTATAAGAATATTCTTATCATTTGAGACTTTTGAATCTTGCGAGATTGCAGTTTTCGCCTTTTCTCTCGCCAGTTTCTCTTGAGATCCTTGGAATCGATTGTGAATTCTCGATGCTTACTCAACACTTTATGAATTTCGTTTGGGATTCTGTTTTGCATTCTCTTTATTTATGGCTGTTTGATTAATTAAAGGATTAAAATAAGATTAGTGTCATCATATTCCCATCCAAAACAATCTTGTTGGTTTCCATATAATCAGTTTTTACCCTATTCCAATTGCTCGGAAGAGCATATAAGATATATATTCTCTAAATTGATCAATAAGTATGTCTGGGATATGTATAGAAAACAAAGTTAATCTGATTTGTTTGGTAATGAAAGAAATATCGTTTTGATTTAGGGTATATTTAAGTTGTTATCTTTTTTATGACAAATGCAGAAATGAGAACTACAGGAATAGTTAGAGAGAAATGGAGAACACGTGAGGGAAAATATATCTCTGTGTGTGTGTGTGTGTGTGGGGCTATAATAAAAAGTAAATATAATTTTAATTTTTATGCCAGCTTTCAATGTTAATCAATTACGTGCTTTAATTGAAAACGCCAAAGTCAATAATAAAAAAGCAAAGCAACATAAATAAAAATGCATAAATACATTTATAGACACACACACACGCACAACAAATAAGTCCCATGTATTCTGCATCTGTATTCATTCATATTTGTATTCAACTGTTTATCTATCAATTTCAAATGGCAAGAATCTGTTTTTGTTTTTGTATTTTTGATTTTTGCATTTTTATGTGTGTGTGTGTGTGTCTGTTTTTTTATCTTTATTTTTAATTTTTACTGTTTCGGTAAGAAGAAGAGAAGTGCGAGGGGCTTGGTGGAATGAAATGCGGTATACGAACTGCGGTCTGCCAATTTTTGTTTGCCTACGAATTGGTTTTCAATTAACTCTAAGCCGTAAAAACATAATTGAAATGCGGCAACATTCCCGAGAAGCAACAACAATAAAATGCAAAAGTAAAACAATAAAAGCACAGCCGAAAAAATATAAATAAAAACAGACATTGAGGGAGATATAAAGAGATGGATGAACGGAACGGGAATAAACAGATGTTCCATTGTCAAGTTCAGTCAAAAAAGGGCAAAGACTCATCATTAGAAATCATTTCGATTTGGAAAAAGATTATGACCAAGTTTGAGTGTTAAAGAAAAAATTTCGGTTTATACAATACATAGTAAAGTAACATGTTAAGGATGTAGCTTAACAAAAGTTTGAGTACCTCGTACCAGAGTTTGACCACAGAGAAAGTTGCAGGGAAAGTCGCGTATCACAGAGAAACTCTGAGTTTAGTAGTAGTGACCTTTCCCAAGGCAAGTGTCTTTGGCAAAGACCTCTTTCTCTTTCTCTCTCTCTTGGCCTAGTTAAAAAAATTTTTCATTACTTTATGTTGTAAAATTTTCAAATATTTTCCACTCTAAGATGTTAGAATTAACAAAAGCCCCTTATAATTATCAAGAGTGAGATAGTTAGAAGAGTGCACAATCTTTCTTTACTCCCCCCTCTCTCTCTCTCTATCTCTCTCTCTATCTCTCTCTCTATCTCTCCCTTTCTGAAACACACTGTCGCATTCACTCTTGTTCTCACTATCAAATTGCTGTTGTCGTAATGCAGCTATCGAACATTCTTGTTTGTGGGGGGAAGTGGTGATGAGTCGTCAGGGGCGGGCGGCGGTGGGAATAGAAAACACATCCCTCAAAATGCAGGCAAAACAGCAGGCAAAAGCAATGGCTAACGAATGAAACGTTAGGGAAACAATGGAAGCAGAAGCAGAAGAGAGTGAGCTGAAGATGAAGATGGAGATGGAGATGGAGATGGAGATGGAGCTGGAGCCAGAGCTAAAGTCATTGTTGGTGTTTCTGTAGTAGTCGGTGTGTGTGTGTGTGTGTTGGTGTTGGTGTTGGTATTGGTGTGTGTCAAAACAAATTTCATTTCACATTCAATTAAATTAATTTTAACACCATTTGCAGTCAGGCAGGCAGCAGGCTACAGGCAGCAGGACCAAGACCAAGACAAAGGGGGTGACTTTGTCCTGTACAGGACAAGAATCTGCTTGCCCGCTGCCAATGCCAATGAAGTCGCAGCAGGACAACAACGTCGCTGTCGTCGTCGTCGCAGTCGGCATGCCTTTGCCACGTTTTCCACATTTCTCCACTTTACTGTTAATGGTTTTATCTTTTCCTTATTGTTGCCGCTTTGGGGCCTTCTCCATTCACACATACAGACACACACACACACACACACACCCATACAAGAAGCCAGAGACAAACAGAGGCAAAGAGAGAGAGAGATCGATCGATCGAGACCGAACGTATTCGAACAGCGAGTTAATATAATTACAGAAATAAAGTCTGGAATTTTAATTAAAACACAACTTCATTTACAGCCGCAGACGACAGTTGAGTGGATAGGCAACTGATGGGCCAAGAAACGACAGGGAAGGGGTGGGAGGGCCCATGGGGGAGTGGCAATAAGCATGGTCTGGGGCAGGCAGGCAGGTAGCGAGCCACAATAGACAATGACAATAGTCGAATAGCTCCGCTCGACCATTGGACATAAAGCAATTGTCATTTCGAATGCAGCCAACCAATGGCAGCGGCAAATCGGACTAGAAAAATTCGAAAAAATTAAATTAGAAACGAGAGCTGAAGCGAGTTAGTCGAATGGGTTAAGTAGATAGATAGAACTTTCAATTGCAGAGGCTCCTTCCATTATTAGATGTAAGCCAGTTCATTGTGTAGATCATCCATGGGAAACTCCCAGAGGAGATCGCACTTCGTATCAGTAAGAGTCAAACTATAGCCAACTAAGTCTGAGATAAGAGCTCTATTTTATGCATTTGTCACCTGTGCACGATATTAATGTTTAGATTATTGCGTATTTCACTTTGAATGCATTTAATCCAAATGGACACATTAGCAATTTTATCTTCACGTGCTTTCCTTGCTCTCTCTCTCGCTCACTCTCGCATCGGATATAGAATCCATCCTATCTGGTATATCTACATATCTATCCATTATTGGTCTAATGAAAAACAGAAGCTATAAAAGCCACAGCCATGTGACAACCGAAACTCTCAAAAAGGGGTGGTAAGGGGTGGAGGTGACTTGGGGTGAGGATTGTACAAGCTGTGCACCAATCCATTTTGTGGGTGCGTGGCTCACGTTGCGTATGCGCAACGCATTTTGACTAAAAACAACTAATAGCTTGGAATTCTTTTTTTCCCTTCCTGCCTAAAATTTGCTAAATTTGCATTTTTTGACATTTTGTGCGGTTTGGTGCGGTGCGGTGCGGTGCGGTGCGGTGGTGCTTTGGTTGTAGTGCAAATTCGCCCATTTCCCTTGTTCTTTTTTTTTGTTGTTGGCCAGCAATCAGGCTCCTTCCTACCCGATATTCAGTGCTGTTCGGCATTGAGTTCGTCTGTTTGTGTTGCAAATATAATTTTTAATTTAAATGCAAATTTTGGAAATCATTTTCGAAGCATTATGTGCCCATATTGATACGCAAATTGCTGTCAGCCCACGCATAGGACATAGACATAGACATAGACACGGATGGTCACACACACACACACACACACACGCATACGCACACACATTCTCTCACATACAATCATGGAGATTTAATAACGCATACGCGTCAGTCAACCGCCGGTACAAAGCCACAGCCAACAGTTTTAGCAGTCGCCTGGCAGCATCAGAGCATCAACCAGAAATCGGAAGAGGGACCCTGTAGGATGGAGGGACCCTCTCACAGTGGTGAGAGTGATGCGTGGTGTGGATTGAAATGATGTGAGAGTGCGAGGCAAGTTGGAGGCTGCCGCCGTTGTGACCGCCGTAGCCACCGAAAAGCTGACAACATCACCGAAGCCAAACACAGTGCAAAAAAAAAAATGAATGGAGCCCCTTCCCACGCATCAGTCCGTATTCCACAATGATGACGCTTCAGCTTTACCAGGCATCGAGAACTGCTAGAAGCGAGAATCGGGAACGGAGAACGAAGAACCACTCTGCCTTCTTCTCCACCAACATATATATTGATTTTTGAAGAATTTGTTTCAGATGCAGAGCTTCAGTCAACCAACCAACCAGCCAACCAACCAACCAACCAACCAACCAACCAACCAACCAAC